>NC_048573.1:24966987-25266987 GCF_013265735.2 Oncorhynchus mykiss | reverse complement strand
CAGTATAGACCGCTGGATAGCGGTGGTCTTTCCCTTGAGTTACTCCAGTAAAATGCGCTACAAGGACGCAGTGATCATGATGTGCTACTCGTGGCTCCACTCCCTCACGTTTTCCGTCATCGCCCTCCTGTTCTCCTGGGTTGACTATAGCCACATTTACGCCTCGTGCACCTTGCATTTGAGCGAGGAGAGCGACAGGATAAAGTTTACAATTTTCACCGTCGTTTTCCACGCCACTAGTTTCATGCTCTCGCTACTGATCCTGTGCTTCACCTATCTGAAGGTGTTAAAAGTTGCACGCTTCCACTGCAAAAGGATTGACGTTATAACCATGCAGACCCTGTTCTTGCTGGTGGATATTCACCCAACGTATGTATGTTCCTTTACTTATGAGGTGTGGAATGAATAGCCGTTACAATGGGCTGTAATAACTTTACAGTAGTCTATGATAAGAGGTTATAGCGTCAACCCTGAGGAAACATGCTTAGAAGAAGGTGTTCGAAAAATATAAGGAAATATTAAATGTATAATATTTTGTCATTTGTTCTGCTGGACTAATAAAAGTTCATTTCTATTTTCAGTGTGAAACAAAGGTGCCTGGTAGAGCAAAAGCGGAGGAAACAGAGAGCCACCAAGAAAATCAGCATTTTCATTGGGTCGTTCATCATCTGTTTTGCTCCCTATGTTATTACCAGGTAAGTGGATTTCCAGTAAACTGCAATACAGGCAGCTGTACAAACAGGTGTTTTATTCACCTACTGTAAACACACACTATTAAAGGGGTATTATAGGGTTTATGAGATTAACACATCACCGGGTGAACAGACTTTGCTCATAAAACTCAGTTAATGAACAGTAAATATATAGGCTATAATCAAATGGTATATACACTGTCTAATAACTTTTGCCACACAGCAAAATAACTGATTGAACAAAGTTCAGTTGTAAGGTGAGGCAATATGCATGCAAGATTGAGCCATATGCATGCACGGTTTAATTCAATTTCACCCAAATGAGGATTTTTTTGTGTTTATGACAATGATCTCCATCTGTAACTGAAACATCCATCATTAAACAATCCATTATCTGTTGTCATCTAATTTCACTGAACCATGAGATGACATTTATCATACAAAGAGACTTTAATTACCAAGAATGCACAGCATGACCTAGAGCAGTGGTTCCCAACTCCAGTCCTCCAGTACCCACAACAGTACACATTTCTATTGTAGCCCCGGACAAGAACAACCGTTTCAACTCATCAACTAATCATCAGGACCTAAATGAGTTGAAACAGGTTTTTTTTTCTGGGGCTACAACAAAAATGTGTGCTTTTGGGGGTACTCGACAACTGGAGTTGGGAACCACTGGTCTAGAGATGGTAGTTATGAGCAGGTGCCTAACTAGGAATAACAGGGGTTCCATAGAACTCCACATTAATTCAAGAGGAGTGTTTTTAGATGCATCTGTCCGAAACTTTACTTCAGAGCAATAAAAATTCCTCAAAGAACATTACATGAAATCCGATGCAGGTGTGTTATACAGACCTGGGTGATAGTTTAAATCCCTAAAACTAAACTCTGGTCCTCGAAGCCAGTTCCACTACTTGTTTTAATTGTTCCATGCCAGGTTTAGACCTGGCACACCAGGTGGGTGCAATTAATTATCAGGTAGAAGAACAGAAAACCAGCTCCGGCTCCGGACCTCGTGGGGTAAGAGTGAAATACCCCTGGTTTAGATAATGTGTGGGTGTGGACTCTAGACCCCACCTGACCCCACCTGATAGGTGGGGTCTAGAGGGGGGTGGGGGTGGAATAACGAAAAACATTTTAATGAGGAAATCTGTCTCAGTAATTGGCATGACCTTTAACCTCCTGTGCACACAATGGAAAGAGTCAGAATTACTTAATGAAGGGGAAATTTCTGCTTATTGGCAGGATTTATCCTCTATCACTCAACTGCATGCGTCATTAGCATTTATGCATACCAGTGGGCCATAATAATGTAGCAATGTTCATGTTATACATATTTCTTATTAATAAATATTTTATGTATATTATTATTACCTTTAGTATAATGCTAGTCGCCCACGCTGTTTATCGGCTGAACAATAAAGCCACATTTATTCTGTTCTACCTTGCAACCTTAGAGCCTCATGGCATTTCATAGAATAACAACTGAGTTACCACAAAACACTCTCAATAGCAAACAGAACAACTTGCTGCAAGATAAATACCATGCTTTGAATATGGGATAACATTTGCCCTTTCTAAAAGGCTATTTTCCGAACTCTAACTTGACCTCTGCCTTCTCAGGCTGACGGAGCTGCTTCCCTTCGTGGGCATCAATCGCCACTGGGGAATCTTCAGTAAGTGCCTGACATACAGCAAGGCTGCGTCCGACCCCTTTGCCTACTCCCTCCTGCGTCAACAGTACAAGAAGGTCCTGGTTACCGTCATCAACCGGCTGCTGCGCCGTGACCTGTACCCATCGTCTGGCCACAACAGCTCTCTGGACACAGAGAACGACTACTCTCTCCATAGGATCAGTTAATACCACCATTTTGGACATAACAAATATACCACAGACAGACAGCCCAAAAATAAAGGTTTCCTTATGGCAAAAGGGCAGGAGCTGAGAGAGAGATGGTCAGAAAAAGGGATTGTTGGAGAAGAAAAGAGATAGTGAGAGAGAGGGAGATGTTGTGGGAGGAAAAGCAAGAGGGGAGGAGTAGGATAGAGGGAGACAGGAAAACCGGAGGGGTAGACAGAGGAAGATGGCAAGATGGACTGTGCAAAGAATGATCGCATTCGGGGACGTTTGCTCCAGGCTTATTGGTAAAAAAGGAAGTTTATTGATCTATGGTTCACTGGTAGAACCACACACACACTCGATGGCACAGAGCCAGAATCAAATGAATCAATGTTATTGAATCAGCCAGGGGCTCGGGTTGAATCATAAACGGATGAATCACACCATTAGAGACTGAATTATTGTCTCTGCTGAGTAGCAAGGTATGCTAGTGGGCACTTATCTACCATATAACAACCTCTTTATAAAGAAGCTGACATAGCCAAATGTACAGACCTTTTGACACCCATATAGAACACAGGGAAGTGCTATGAAGGTTATTAATTTCTTGTTGACAGATGCACATAACATACAAGACTGTTGGATGCGACGACTAACGAGGAACTCTGTTCCGGTACGCTGATTTTTCGTCACTGATCAGTTGAACGAATCACAATTTCGCAGGTGCTCACATCTTTCGAATTTCGGTAGGGGAAGGGACATTGGGCCCATGGACTTGCCTGAAATGGCTGAGAGTTTCCGTTTAGAGGGGTGGCGACTTCGCTCGTCACGTTCGTAAATGTTCTATCACGTCTCCCCCCCAGAACTTAATGGAGCATTTGACGCAATTACTCAAAATGTTAGTTATGGGTGCCCGAGTTTACAAGGTTATGGACTGTTAACAGTGGATAGGGAGGATGGGAACGCTTAACTAGCTGCTGGCTAGTAGCCATTGGGCCACTGGTGCAATTTCTTGAAGTTAAAATGTGTACTTGTCAATGAATGGTACTCGCTGTGGCAAGTACTGCTAAATAGATGGCCATGTTAAGTAGACTATGGACTGTGTTAGACTCATTGGGTTAGACTACTACTGCAGTTGTTCACAATTTCTTCATGTCAATCACTGGAAATGAATGCACTTTGTATTTCTCTCAGAGCTACTAGTTACAGGAGCCAAAGGCAAATATCATGTTTACTATGATATTAGCATGTTGTAACTGAATGTACTACATAAAGATAATTTTGACTGAAATGGCTTTGTACTACTGTGTATAATACTTTATTTTGCCAAATATCAATATACATATTTCAAGTGATTGCTGGTAATGTATATATGGATATTTATAAATACCTGATGTTATCTTTATCAAACTACGTTGCACTGTATTAGAAACGATATTATTTATTTGATCTTAAAATGCTATAGGGGAATAATGATACCTTCAATAAGTGCTTTAAACACGTTATTGTGTGTGTGCCAGAATTCAATATACAGTATGACTGTTTAGCTCCTATAGTTGCTTTATCAGAACTGGTTTCATTAGATGTATAGACACAACGTATTTCATACTGTAAGCCACTTGCTGTAGCCTACATTGGCAGTGTGTGAGTAAAGATGTTGGTGAAAAATGTGCAATAAAGCTGTCAAATAACAAGCATCATTTGATACCAGGCCATATGAGACAACATAACAGGGACATTTAGAAGCATTATCTCATATCTACTGCCCAATCTGGCATTTTATCTTGGCAGATGCATCACCAGCTGTTTTGCAGGTGCTAGACTAGAGGCTGCCTGGATACACAATTCAACGTTTGTGTCACCACACCTCGATCGAATAACCCAATAACTAGTTGCCATGCAGTAAGTAGGAGTACAGCGATATTATTAAACGCCTCTGTATGATTGATTGTTGATTAGTTAAAAGGGATCAAAGGATTGGCACGAGCGACTGAAGGGCGGGAAAAATTCATCGAGCAACAAGTATCAAGCCTATTTATTTTATAGAGCATATGTACTGTCAACATACATGTCCAATAAATGAATGCACTTTAAGGTAAGAAATGAAAGGTTAATATATGTGGAAATGGTTGAGTAAAACTGTTTACAGTATAGGATTGGTAAGAGGTTTATTTGCAGCATGTTTTCAAGCACAATCCTCCCAACTCCAGCCACTTCTGTCCGGAACATTTCCCTCTGTAATTTGATAGTCGACCGTAATACTTGTAATAAACTCACTTTTTAGGGAAGCTCTCAAAGTTTTCGTGTAATTAGGCGCAGTAGGCTTGAGGTGCCACATCACAAAATATGGCATTTATGCGGAGGAAAATGAAGACTATTGTTTTTCTGAATGCACTTGTAACGGTTATCTGGTGTGCCTCTCCGCGCTGCAACCCTGAATACGAATTTCTCGGTAAAGTACTCCGCTTGCTATGATAACACACATGGTGTTATTTGTTCCTAGGAGTGATGTGACAGTGTTTAGGCTATTCCTGAAATATGTTTATCTAAAAGGTAATGGTTCAGAGGAATTTAATCTAAAACATAGACAAACTATTGTGGCCTATTTTAATTCACAAGCTGCCAACAGTAACAAAAGTAAAAGTGTCTTAAATGAGTGCGAAATTAAATGCTTAATTTCTTTAGAGAATTATAGAATTGTAGAGTTATATAGAAATATTGAGGTAGATATTCATCACTAGTGAGAGGTCATCTGATCCTAAGAATGAGAGTTCTTAGAAAATTAATACGATTTTACTGACAGACCAACCTGGTCTCAGAGCATTTCGTTGTTTTTTTTAACGTAAATCCGATACTTTCTCTTTAGTATGATATGTTAAGTTTCGTATGGTATGTATTAATTTGTGATTGTCCATCAGTCATTTAGTATGACATGTTAGAAAGTACAATTCGTATTATATGTTACAAATTTGCAAATGTACAATATGTTAAGAATTTGCTAAACGTATTCTATGTTACGAATTCTAGCTAGGTGGCTAGGTGACTAACGTTAGCTAGCTGGCTAACATTTAAAGGGTTAAGGTTAGCATCAGGGGAAGGGTTAGCTAAAATAGTTAAGGTTAGGATTAGGAAAAGGGTTAAGGTTGGGGTTAGGGTTACGGGAAAGGTTAGCTAACATGCTAACTAGTTACAAAGAGCTAAATAGTAGTAAGTAGTTGAAAAGTTGCTAATTAGATAAAAAGTTGTGCGTGATGAGATATGAACTTGTAACCTTCGTTTTTGCCTAAAGTAACCATCTGTCTTTTGTAACCATACCAATCGTAACATATCATACTAATTTAAGTGTCTTGAATTTATGTTTACTATATTACGTCTAATCTATGAGACCAGGCTGGACAGGCAGATATTTGTGAGGAGAGATGGTAAAGCCAGATAGAGGGTTCATAAAAACTAACTAATGTCACCAATAACGGTGGTGATAAATGTTATTCTGCCATCTAGTGTTGAAGGTATGAAATAAACTAACAATGGTTTGTCTTTCAGGTCGTTTTTGCAAAAAAACAGAACCTGAAAAACGTATGTATTTCTTTCATCAAGAAACCCTTCAAACTTATGTAAATGTAATGTGTGTACAGGCTTGACTGACAACATCTAGTAAGGTTATTATGGCTTTAGGCGGGCAGTGGGATATTCAATGGGATATTATGGCCTTAAGGCATCTCCGAGCTATCAAGTGTATTTTTGGATGATAAATAGCTGTATGAAATATTCACATTTTAATCTCCAGACATAATAGAAATATTTGGACTGCATAGAGGTAGCTATATATGAGATAATAAAAACGTTTTAGACAAAGGGATGGATTCTTGCATGCATATACATATGACAATTTAATATCAGGTTATGTATATTTTCAATGTCAAGGAAATGAGTGATGGTTGCTTACTGAACATCTTAGCTATATTTCTTAAATAAATGAACTGAGAACAAATGTAAAGCTACAAGAGGAAAACACCTGGCCAATACCCCTAAACATACTGATTTACAATGGAGAGAACATATGGAACCATAGAAACCATCTTGCAAGCGAGTTGACACTACGCCCCCACCTGAAAATAATTAATAACAAATCAAATGTTATAAGATTATTTTGCCACCCACATTACAAAATCATCCAAAGATCCCATCGAAGGTAATTGCAAAGATTACATAATAGTATGAAACAATACAATGGTATTATGAAGTTTTGCATAATTTTGTTATATTACAGCCTTTTGATGTACTATGTGTATTTTATACATGAATGATTCAACATGGTAAGCTATGAGTCTACATTCAGATCAGTCACCATATAGCACTTAATCTCTTCCATCTTTCTGAACCTGCTTCTTGGTTGCCTCTCTCCTCTACCCAGCCAAGTGTGTGGACATCATGATGAACTACTGCGACGACATGTCCTACACCCACACCATGTTCCCCAACATCTTGGGCCACAGGACCCGTGAGGAAGCCGAGTTGGGCCCCGAGTACCTCCTCCTCAGTGTGGTCCACAACCTGCTCAATGGAGAGTGCACCCCGGACATCCGCATGCTGGGCTGCTCAGTGCTGGTGCCACGCTGTGAGAAGGAGAAAGTGTGTAGCTAACAAAGGATAATGTAATAACACTGGATAATGTAATAACGTTCAATAATGTCATAACTTTCATTAAAGTCAGAACGTTTTATTTTATAATGTAAGGTGCTCAAGCCGTGCAGGAGTACCTGCGAGGCGGTGCGTAAGAGCTGTCGCCACGCCTTCGAGGGCATCGAGATGGCCTGGCCCTACTTCTTGGACTGTGACCGCTTCTTTGTCAGCGACCAGGAGGGTTGTTACGACCCACTGGAGGGCCTACGAGGTACTGGTGTCATGTCATACAAGTGACTATCAATCTAGGATAGAGACTACAATAGGACACTAACTACTGTACAGTAGGATGTTGACTCAAATAGTATTTTCAGACATAAAACAACCACATGAGCAAAATGTACGACTAGAGAGAACCATGTGTGTCAATATTATTGCAAGATTATATCAATCTAAAGAAAAATAACACCCAAACCCCCTCTAATAACAGAAGCATCCTTGGAAGGCCAACGGAGAATGGCATTGCTACGCAGATTTATGATAGTCGCCTGGTTGCCACATGAGCCCTTGCGGTAAAGTGACCAGATGTCCCCGATTTCCCCAATTTGAATGGCCTGTCCCCGGCTCGAGTTGTCTCCGAAAATGTCCCCGATTAGCCCATCAGAAAGAAAAAAGCAACTCTGAAGTTAGAGGGCTGATATTTCAATAATCAAACTTTGTATCCAATCAGATTTGTATGTAAAAATTATGTCTAACACAGTACCAAACCTGTTTGCTCTGCTTTGCCGCTGACCTTTTATGAGAATGTTTGATTACTTCACAGGATTAAGAAAATTGTGGAAGGGTAACCAATTCCTGTGTTATAATTAATACAAGTAGCCTATTAGAAAGGAACATAGCGAAAATGTATAGTTAAATATTGTTCCATGCCATTGTTTATTTTATTTCCGTGCAGCTGCCCACACGTAGGCTTTTGTGACCTAGAAAGGATCTATATTTGTAGCAACTATACAAAGCCCTCAAAAAGAACCCATAAGCAAGATGTTAGAGATTTGACAACTGCCATAACATCATGTGAGCCATATGGGAACACATACAAATTATGTCACTTTATGTCCACAGGCCACGCTGTTATCACATCTGCCATTAATATCTTGACTCAAGCAAGATATACTGTGTGCTTTTTAACAAGTCTATGAATTCACGCGGAGAAGTGATCAGTCTAACTTGAGTTCCGTACAGTTTGTTTGTCTCTGTGGCTGCAACCAATGCACACTCCAGCTGTGAAATTGCTCTCAATGAGTGTTAACGAGTCCTCTATTCCTTTGTACTCTCTCTATTTAACTCCACAGCTACTCTTTCCCACCATAGCCTATACCGACAAAATAACAGTTGAATGTTCATATAACCACTTCCCAGAAACATATCATAGATATGAATTTACATATTATACATACAATATGATATGGTTATAGATATGCACACAGATGGTGGTATAAAGTTTTGCATAACAGTTTTTAGTGGAGTATGAAATCTGTTTCCAAACCGATCTTAGATACTAACTGAAACACAAGCTGATGTCTGGCAACCATACTAAGGTTTATAATTATTTCCATGCAGATATTTATGTTGAACTGATATCTTTGGTCTTATGTCTCAACTTTGATTGGTTGCTTACCTTTCAGGTCTGGCACATTTGCCTAAATGAGCACATTTATATAGAAGTGCAGACCGGGGCTAGAATGTAGACTTTCCACTTTCTCTAATTCGTCAGTCTCCTGACATTTTACAGGGCTTTACTCGGCATGAGATGAAAGACTAAGGCCGTATTTGGTAAAATGGTATTCTGATATGGATCCAATTTATTTAAGTGAGGCGGTTTATTGAAGCATGGTTGTGCTTTCAAATGTAAACGTTTCTATGACATTGAATCAAAGTCACGCTTGCTAGTTAATACAAAAGTGTCTTAACTGGCTTGGAACACTATTGATCTTTATATCTTTGGCTACACTTTATAACAACTTTTACGAATAAGCCATTATTATAAAAATGTCACCATCTCTTCTTTCTCATAGTGACACAGGAAGAAGACCAGGCCAGTATAGATAATACCCCTGAGGAGCCTCATACTGTCATCCAGTTTAGCTATCAGTCTAACACCCAGATGAACAGCATCCTGAAGAAGACTGCAGCGCAATGCCCTGAAATCGCCACAACTTACAGCATCGGCCGCAGTGTGCAGGGCAAAGACCTGCTAGTGATTGAGTTCTCAAACAACCCTGGAGTACATGAATTACGTGAGTACAAATGGTCCTCAAATATACAGTACAGTGAGAGAGAGTCCTCGGTTCAGAGTTCAACCGGAGATAGTGTGTCTTTTTTGATTGTTGCACTAGACTGTAAGCTGCTGTCTTGGCCAGGTATCCCTTGAAAAACAGATCATTCATCTCAAGCGACTTTCTTGCTGAATAAATGTTAAGTAAGTCCCTATCCTGTTTTCTCATATCAACAGTTGAACCGGAGATGAAGTACATAGGCAACATGCACGGGAACGAGGTGCTGGGTCGCCAGCTGTTGATCTATCTGACCCAGTACCTGTGTTCAGAGTACCTGCTGGGGAACCAGCGCATCCAGAGCCTGATCAACACCACGCGTATCCACATCCTGCCCTCCATGAACCCTGACGGCTATGAGTTGGCTGCTGCTGAGGTCCAGGGCACCAACGACCCCGAGAATGAGGAGGTAGGTTGAATCAATGTTGTTGCTATGTTATTTGAACGTAATTCCAACATGATGGTGAATCAACATGGAAGACTTATTGGCTTTGAAAGTATACACACACTCTACCATGTTTTTACCAGAATTCAACGGCAGGTCGGAACGTTAAGTTTATTCAGCACCACAGGAGGTTGGTGGCACCTTAATTGGGGAGCCCAGATTTGTGGTCATGGTTGGAACAGAATCAGTGGAATGGTATCATCAGACACATGGTTTCCATTATTATGAGCTGCCTCCCCTCAGCAGCCTCCTGTGTTCAACACTGAATTCACATTAGTCAACAACACCAATCAAATATCAATCATATAATATTCATTGCTCGATACTTACAGTATACTACCCACTGTATGAAACTCTACAGGCTCAGAACTACTACAGCTGGACGCTGGGTCGAGGTAATGCCCAAAACATTGACCTGAACAGGAACTTCCCTGACCTGACCGCTGTCGCCTACGGCCGCCGCAGACACCGGCATTTCCGTAGCGACCACATCCCAATCCCAGACGCTTATTGGTTTGATAAGGTACAGTATGAATTCCTATCGATTTATATGCATGTTTGCATTGATTGTGTGGTGTTTATGCTACTGGATATGAATACATGACAATTGACAATGCCTTACGTGTATTTTGGCATTAGGATAGACAAAATTTATTTACTGTTTAACTGATTTTTGTTCCCGAAAGTGAGGCAAAAAAACAAAACAGAAAAACAAATGAATCCAAATTGATACCAAGTAAGAGGGTTTTTCATAAATAGTGTAGAAGGAAAAAATGAGTACTTTACCACATTGTCCTACGCACCTGTGCAAGCTCTAGGCCTAATGTGGGTTATATTATTTCAAGTGAAAATCTACGCTAGGAAATCCTTCTTGTGTTATTTTGAAAAAGAATGCAGATGATGTTACAATGTTAATTGTTATAATCATGGGAAATTAAGCAATGGGCAGTATATCTTGTAACAGTTTCTTTATTCTGAACATATCACTGATAAACATCAATAGCAGTATTATTAACATATGATGTATAATAGGATACAATAGAAACTGTGTAAAAAAATTATTGACTTAATGTATAATCAGTTCATTCCTTAAATGTATAGCCTAACTCGACTTCAACAAAATATTAATACAATACAAATATTAAAAGGCCTATCATAGACAAGACATTATAGGAGAAATAGACTACTGAATGTAAAGAGGGCCAATCATTCAAGTTAGGTCTGTCAAATGAATGCAGCACTGGAAAAAGTAGAATCCAATCCCTGTCATCACCAGGATAAAAACTTAATTTAATGTTCAGTGGCTTGCGAAAGTTTTCACCCCCCTTGGCATTTTTCCTATTTTGTTGCCTTATAACCTGGAATAAAATAGATTTTGGGGGGGTATGTATCATTTGATTTACACAACATGCCTACTACTTTGAAGATGCAAAATATTTTTTATTGTGAAACAAACAAGAAAAGGACAAAAAAGCAGAAAACTTGAGCGTGCATAACTATTCAGCAGTAGCAGTATGCTTAGGGTCATTGTCCTGCTGGAAGGTGAACCCCCGTCCCAGTCTCAAATCTCTGGAAGACTGAAACAGGTTTCCCTCAAGAATTTCCCTGTATTTAGCGCCATCCATCATTCCTTACATTCTGACCAGTTTCCCAGTCCCTGCCAATGAAAAACATCCCCACAGCATGATGCTGCCACCACCATGCTTCACTGTGAGGATGTTGTTCTCGGGGTGATGAGAGGTGTTGGGTTTGTGCCAGACATAGCGTTTTCCTTGATGGCCAAAAAGCTAAATTTTAGTCTCATCTGACCAGAGTACCTTCTTCTATATGTTTGGGGAGTCTCCCACATGCCTTTTGGCGAACACAAAACATGTTTGCTTATTTTTTTCTGGCCACACTTCTGTAAAGCCCAGCTCTGTGGAGTGTACGGCTTAAAGTGGTCCTATGGACAGATACTCCAATCTCCGCTGTGGAGCTTTGTAGCTTCTTCAGGGTTATCTTTGGTCTCTTTGTTGCCTCACTGATTAATGACCTCCATGCCTGGTCCATGAGTTTTGGTGGGCGGCCCTCTCTTGGCAGGTTTGTTGTGGTGCCATATTCTTTCATTTTTTAAATAATGGATTTAATGGTGCACCGTGGGATGTTCACAGTTTCAGATTTTTTTATGACCCAACCCTGATCTGTACTTCCCTACAACTTTGTCCCTGACCTGTTTGGAGGGCTCCTTGGTCTTCATAATGCCGCTTGCTTGGTGGTGTTGCAGACTCTGGGGCCTTTCAGAACAGGTGTATATATACTAAGATCATGTGATAGATCATGTGACACTTAGATTGCGCACAGGTGGACTTTATATAACTAATTATGTGACTTCTGAAGGTAATTGGTTGAACCAGATCTTATTTAGGGGCTTCATAGCAAAGGGGGTGAATACATATGCATGCACAACTTTTCAATTTTTTCTTTTTTTGAATTTTTTGAAACAAGTTATTTAATTTCACTTCACCGTTTTGGACTATATTGTGTATGTCCATTACATGAAATCTAAATAAATATAATTTAAATTACAGGTTGTAATGCAACACAATAGGAAAAACGCCAAGGGGGTGAATACTTTTGCAAGGCACTGTATATAGGGTAATAGAGTAGAATATTTTAATTTTTTCTAATTCAAGATTGAGCGACAAGAAATAATTGTAATAAAAGGAAATGTTAGTGTTTAATGAGTTCATTACCTGAATATATACACTGTAGCCTATAGGCTTTAACAAAATATGTGTAAAGGAGTGCATAACTGTCTGCAGGGAAGTCAGGCGCAGGAGAGCAGAAATGGGTAGC
Organism: Oncorhynchus mykiss; assembly: GCF_013265735.2. NCBI lineage: Eukaryota > Metazoa > Chordata > Actinopteri > Salmoniformes > Salmonidae > Oncorhynchus > Oncorhynchus mykiss. Next base: position 25,254,219 of record NC_048573.1, on the reverse strand, counting down.
AAACAGGTGCCCTTTATTGAGGCGAACAGAACACGGTACTAAGAAAACTAAACACACACGGGTTGCAATAACCCGGTGTAAACCAGCCTGGAGTACACATACATTTACATATAACAATTCCACATACAGACATGGGGGAAAACAGAGGGTTATATGCAAAACGAGTAATGAGGGAATGCAAACCAGGTGTGCGGGAAAACAAGACAAAACAAACGGAAAATGAAAGGTGGATCGGCGATGGCTAGAAGACCGGTGACATCGACGGGCGAATGCCGCCCGAAAAAGGAGAGGGACCGACCTTGGCGGAAGTCGTGACAATATGAATAGGCCTATCATAGACAAGGCCTTTAATTTGAAGAAAGAGGGACAATCATTCAAGTTAGGTCTGTCAAATGAATGTAGCTTTGAAAAAAGTTAATTTCAATCCGGCCATAGAGTATAGCCTATCTATCATATAATCTACAGAATATTTGTTTTATTTAAAATGCGCAATTAGAAGCATCATTCCATTACAGAGTAAGCTTTATTAAATTCGAGGTCAGAAGGCCTATACAGTCAATCACTCACAGCATCCTCCTTCAATTGCCTCATCCGGCTGCCAGGAAAAGCACACACCTTGGAGAGAGTCGACCACATCATTGTGGAGGTCCTTATCTGCGCGAAGTGTGTGTGTGCCACTGGCGATGCATTTTGCAGGATATGCTGTTCTCGGTGCACATGATAACTTCAAACACATTCTGTCTACAGGCAGTAGGCTTCTGGTCAAATGTAAGTTATGATTCGCAAATCATCATACAGCCGACACACTTCAATGTCATCACTCATTTTGACTTCAATTTGGTTTTGCAAAATACTCTCAGCTTGCACTGGGGAATGCTGAGGAATGCCCTGATCTCTGGCCAGTTGTTCGGTTCGATGATGACATTGTTTTTTGGGGTTATTAATTGCTTATAAAAGGTCAGAAAATTATGCATTAACAATTAATTTAACCGATTGTTTGTTAATAACGAGACACCCCACCACGTTTAACCTGGACACATAAATGGTGAGAATTTGCGGCGGCCTCAATTATGCTGGCATGCAAGAGAAATTAAACGTCTTCACAAACATGTACCGAGCATGTGTGTCACTGTTCAATTAGAGGCCTGAACATAACAATCGCATGATCTGAGGGGCTTTGGTCTTTTATTCTCACGTATCAGTTTGGGAAATCCTCAAGGTAGAGCGGACAGTGCATTACAGAAAAAGAACAAAGTACCGCATAAATTGAGAAGGGTGCAATTGTGGCCTGCAATTTGGGGCATTCCTGCATCTGCAGGAACCCCGCTTTATACTTCAATTTGTCCATTTTTAAACTAGGACAGGCGGGAGGCATTCATGCAGGAACCAATGAGATGCTCGATGGGGGGTGATCATGAAGGAACCAATGGGATGCTTGAGGGGTGGCATTCCTGCAGAATTAGGAATGTCCACATGCAGGAACTCCTGCACACTATTGCATTTTTAAAAGAAAAGTCAAGCAGGGCATCCGTTAAATAGTAAATCAAGTTTGTGTGTCCTTATTGATGTATCGTCAATATTTGATATCAAGATATGTAATTGAGCTTTGAGCTTCACCAATCATTTCCTGTTGTCATGCCATCATTCATTTTTGTTGTGATATGACCAGCTGAAGATGGTGACATATGATTTATAAGCCGGTCTGTATGTGTTTGAAATAAATCAGGTAGCTCCAGAGACATACGCAGTCATGAAGTGGATCAGGTCCATTCCCTTTGTGCTCTCAGCTAACTTCCACGGAGGAGAGCTGGTGGTGTCCTATCCCTACGACCTCTCCAAACACCCACTAGAGGAGAAGATGTTCTCCCCCACGCCAGACGAACAGGTATGTAGGACTGACAGCAAAATGTATCCTTCACTCCAACATGAACAATACTCTCCAGAATGGACTGCACTCTATGACCTGAAGTGTGTCTATTGCAGAGAGCTGTCCAATTGATTGTTCATGCTCTGCATTCATTACCACATTCTTGAGAAAAAAAGGTTAATTTTGGAGATTTCCTTTGCGGTCACATGTAAATGAAATGTATTTTAGCTGCAAACAAATCAAACTAACATTTCAAATCAATTTTTTTAATTGATTTGTTATTTTACCAGGTAAGTTGACTGAGAACACATTCTCATTTGCAGCAACAACCTGGGGAATAGTTACAGGGGAGAGGAGAGGAATGAATGAACCAATTGTAAACTGGGGATTATTATGTGACTGTGATGGTTTGATGGCCAGATTGGGAATTTAGCCAGGACACTGGGGTTAACACCCCTACTCTTACAATAAGTGCCATGGGATCTTTAATGACCGCAGAGATTCAGGACATCCATTTAATGTCCCATCCGAAAGATGGCACCCTACACAGAGCAGTGTCCCCAATCACTGCCCTGGGGCTTTGGGATATTTTTTAGACCAGAGGAAAGAGTGCCTCCTACTGGCCCTCCAACACCACTTCCAGCAGCATCTGGTCTCCCATCCAGAGACTGACCAGGACCAACCCTGCTGAGCTTCTGAAGCAAGCCAGCAGTGGTATGGAGGGTGGTATGCTGCTGGCAAGGGTGGTATGCTGCTTTAACAGTAAACAGAACTTGCCGTTATCTTTTTTTATGAATGAGAAAGACATATGTTTTATTTTTTTGCTGCAGGTATTCAAGCAGATAGCGAGAACATATGCAGATGCCCATGCCACCATGTCAGGAAATAACTCTGAAAGGTGTGGGAACTTTGGCAGCATCGGCCAGGACGGCATCATTAATGGAGCAAAGTGGTACAGTTTCGCAGGTGGTGAGTTTAAAGTAACTGTCCAGTGTTTCCAGATTTCTAATAAATATGACCTATAAATATAGCTGCGAGCAGCAATGAACAGGGTTCACAGGATGACAGAAAGGAGACAATATCAGTTGGATAACAAAGCAAGCACTCCATCATGTAGGAACTATCTCCCTTTATGTGCCATCAGTGAAAGCATTACCATGTTTATCTCTCAAAACCACAAGGATGACACAAGTGAAGTTTAGTCTAGTGCTGTAGCTTGAAATACAGCAGGTATTCATCCTTAAAGTAATTACTTAATGTTTTGAGTTTATATACAATGCTTGGGTCAATTTCACTAATGCTAAGATTTGTTGAATATTTTCATCTTATTTTCATGATATTTCACGTTGTTCGTCTGCATAATTTATATCTAGCATTCATTTGCATAAGACAAAGTCTGCTTGATCAATAGTTATTGCCACTGGTGCCAATGACCTCTATAGTGCCACCGGTTGCAGCCACCTAAGGTTGCAGTGACTATAGCCACACAGATTCTAAGGACATATACATAAGGTTTACATACCAAATTTCATGGCTCCATGTCCATCAGTTAAGTTCTTATAGCCCTGGTGTGATATGGTTTAGCGTGGCCGACTTTGAATGCAGCAACTAATCATTCTCAAATTCATCAGAGGCTAATTCATTGAGTATATCTGGAGTCAATCTGACTTATTAGGGATGTGCATCTCTCCTTACAAGCACGATTCGTTAGATACATCTAGATACATGTGCTCCGATACGATACAGGGACCATACTTTTCGTTTTAATCAATTTGGTGCGGTTCAGTTTGATTAGTGGAACGAATCGATGTGATTCGGTTTGATACGATTCATGTGTGTCTAGGGACCTGAGCTAAGCCTTAGGGCAGACTGAGCATCTACCACTATGAGATAAGGATGTCCACTTTTCATTTCTTTGTTGTGACTGTATCTGTGGGAATATTTGATCAGCGGCAATATTATGTCATATCTCCGGCCTAGACTTTGTGTTTTAGGAAAGGGGTCGAATGGCTACGGCTTTCATCATTTCATTTCATTCATATTTACGTTTTTGTCCCCCTACTTTTTATCTGAAATCCACATCACCCACTGATTAATTTGTCATATAGCAGATTCAAATGTTTTGAGCTAGTAACATGTCAATATTTATCTTGCAAAATTAACTATGACATACAGTACATGGCAAATTAATATAACACAGCTTTTGTTTTCACCCCGTCTCAAAAGGTAATGGTTTTGACCGTTTGGAGCTTTACTGAGGAGAGGTGTCCAACCAGTGCGGCTCTCAAAAAGTATTGCTGTTATGAAATGACAACTACCCTGTCCATGTAAAAATGACCAAATGCACTGACTGGTTAAAGCAGAACTACCAAAAATATTTACATCTCATATGCAATTAAATCCATAAAAGTTTGATAGGCTGAAGGATAGGACGCATCAATTCAGTCACAACAGATTATCTGTATTTTCAGAACAATGTTTCGTAGCGTTTTAATCAATTTTCTTACTGTTTGGATCGGTTTGGGCTCCCGTGGACCGATGCACTCATATCTTAAACATTTGAACCGGGATTAAACATTTGAACCGGGGCCGATGCTTATCAGCGAATCGATACATCCCTATTACTTATGATTCATGAGAAGTTTTTTGTTTGTTTGTGTTTTTAGCATTAGGATAATATGCTAATGCTAAAAATGATGTGCTAGCCATATTTGAATGCAGCAACAATTATTTTTCAAAACCATTAAAGACTGATGTAATGAGTCTAAATACAACACCTGGAGAGAATCTGATATATGGTTCATGAGGAGAAGATGATTGCAGATGATTTTGAGCGTAAGCGTTTCATATGCAAAGAATGAGTTGTCAAAAATGTCCTTGTTTTTTGAGATATCAATACCAAATTCAGTGTCTTAGGGACATCCATGATAGCGAGTTTCAAGTTGAATAGGCCAAATGGACATGTTTATATGGACACGTAAAATCTGATTTTCTCAAGCTAAGTTAAGACGTAAGGGTAATGTTTTTTTAAATGTTTAAAAATGCACCATGGGCCTACATTCTAAATGTAGTGCCATTTGGACATGGTTCATGAGAAGATTTTTGAAAGTTTTCTTTAGCATATTTTAGCGTATTAGCATATGTACTCATATGCATCTACTGGTATTGTGTGGACATCTTTGAATGCATCAACATTATTTTATCAAACTCTTTAGGGACTATTGTAATGAGTCCAAAGACCAAATTTGGAGTGAATCTGACTTTTAGATGATTTTTAAAAATGTTAATACTGAACAAAAATATAAACGCAACATGTAAAGTGTTGGTCCCATGTTTCATGAGCTGAAATAAAAGATCCCTGAAATGTTCCATAAGCACAAAATGTTTCAGCATGATAATGCACTGCCCCATGTTGCAAGGATCTGTACAGAATTCCTGAAATCTGTGGGACAACATTCCACAGGCCACAATCAACAGCCTGATCAATTCTATATGAAGGACATGTGTCGCACTGCATGAGAAAAACAGTGGTCACACAAGATATTGACTGATATTCTGATCCACACCCCTTCCTTTTTTTTAAAGTATCCGTGACCAGATGCATATATGTATTCCCAGTCATGTGAAATCCATAGATAAGGGCCTCATTTATTTATTTAAATTGAATGATTTTCTTATATGAACTGTAACACAGTAAAATCTTTGAAATTGTTGCATGTTGCATTTATATTTTTATTCAGTGTATTTTAAGCATTAGCATTACATAGTCAAAAAAGTTCATTATTAATAGTTTCCTTATTCTTTAAGATATCAATGCCAAACTAACATGGCTCATCATGGTAATGTCTTTGATGACCCTAAAAAGTTTCAAGTTGATAAGCCATTGTGAAGTGGATTTAAAAAGGATTTAAATGGATGCATAAAATCAGATTTCCTGATTTATCACTAACTCAGACATTTCTTAACCAACGCCTTAGCTTTTCTCAAACTAAATTAAGAGATGTACCATGGGCCTACTACATAACACATGTGGTGTTATTTTGTCTTATGGTTCATGAGAAGTTTTCCCAAGGTTTTCCAAAATCTATACTGATGGACCTTATGGTTCCTTGATACAAATGTGTTAATCCAAAAAAAAAAACAAAAAAAAAAAAAAAATGATGTTTATTTATCAGGAAAGACACCTACATACAATGTTTCAAGTCTATAGGTCAAATGGGGCGACAGATATGAGGGTTTAAGTGAGACTGCTAATAACAGCGCCGCCTATAGGCCAATCAGTGCCATTATTTTTGACCAAGTTACATATGGCCTGAAGTATCTGTGTCAAATTAGAAAAAAGTTACCAATCTATGCTTGAGTTATTTGACCATATCAAGGGGAAAAAAATGTATAATAACAATAGGTTTCCCAGCTTCGCTAATTGGAATAGTTTTCCTTCCAAAAATGCTAATCTCAGGAGCCTTACATCATCCTCTATGAGAAAATATTAAAAAAATAAATAAATACATTCTCCACTTTAAGCTTTGGCCACGAATAGCATATAGGAGTGTAAGATGAGTCAACAACATTATTTGGGTATGAGTTAACAGAATATTAACTTTTATAAGTTAGATTTTCAGTGGACATTTACTTTAAAAAACAACATCAAATCAGTCGATAAGTCTAGGACTGTTGAAGTGAATGTATAACATTAGATTAAAATAGCTGATGAAGGCTCAATGAAAACCTGCACTTACTAAGCAAGTTGTATTTTGAAGTATGAAAGCCACCTGGTGGTGCTTCTAGTTATTGTCTTTCTATGATGATGAGTTTGTCATTTCTTTCACTAGTACATATTTCCTCTTGTAATGTGGCCAGGTATGCAGGACTTCAACTACCTCCACACTAACTGTTTGGAAGTGACGGTGGAGCTGGGCTGTGATAAATTCCCAGCTGAGGAGGAGTTATACACAGGCTGGCAGGACAACAAAGAGGCTCTGCTCACATTCATGGAGTCGGTGAGAGACCTCAAACCCAGCAATTAATTCCAAAACATCCACCAATCAACCCTTCTGTTTTCAATCACTCCTTTTAACAGATCTGAGAGGACTTCTCTACTAACACTGCTTCTCAATGTTTCCCAGGTCCACCGTGGAATAAAGGGAATAGTAAAGGATGCCGATGGGAATGGAATCAAAGGTGCAAGGATATCTGTCCGAGGAATAAGGCATGACATCACAACAGGTAATATCTATAGTCTGCCTTACAGATTGCGATTGGTCATTTTTATTGTATGCTTTGAGAATCTAAGTGATAGTTATTAGATGAATACATACATTTGAAGTCAGAAGTTTACATACACTTAGGTTGGAGTCATTAAAACTTGTTTTTAAACAACTCCACACATTTCTTGATAACAAACTATAGTTTTGGCAAGTCGACATCTACTTTGTGCATGATACAAGTAATTTTTCCAACAATTGTTTACAGACAGATGATTTAATTCATAATTCACTGTATCACAATTCCAGTGGGTCACAAGTTTACATACACTAAGTTGACTGTGCCTTTAAACAGCTTGGAAAATTCCAGAAAATGATGTCATGGCTTTAGAAGCTTCTGATAGGCTAATTGACATAATTTGAGTCAATTGGAGGTGTACCTTGTGGATGTATTTCAAGGCCTACCTTCAAACGCAGTGCCTCTGCTTGACATCATGGGAAAATCCAAAGAAATCAGCCAAGACCTCAGAAAAAAGTTGGAGACCTCCACAAGTCTTGTTCATCCTTGGGAGCAATTTCCAAACGCCTGAAGGTACCACGTTCATCTGTACAAATAATAGTGCGCAAGTATAACACCATGGGACCACGTAGCCGTCATACCGCTCAGGAAGGAGATGTGTTCTGTCTTCTAGAGATGAACGTACTTTGGTGCAAAAAGTACAAATCAATCCCAAAACAACAGCAAAGGACCTTGTGAAGATGCTGAAGGAAACAGGTACAAAAGTATCTATACCTACAGTAAAACGAGTCCTATATCGACATATCCTGAAAGGCCGCTCAGCAAGGAAGAAGTCACTGCTCCAAAACCGTCATAGAAAAGCCAGACTACGGTTTGCAACTGCACATGGGGACAAAGATTGTACTTTTTTGGAGAAATGGCCTCTGGTCTGATGAAACAAAAATAGAACTGTTCGGCCATAATGGCTATTCTTATGTTTGGAGGAAAAAAGGGGGAGGCTTGCAAGCCAAAGAACACCATCCCGACCGTGAAGCACGGGGGTGGCAGCATCATGTTGTGGGGGTGCCTTGCTGCAGGAGGGCCTGGTACACTTCACAAAATAGATGGCATCATCAGTAAGAAAAATGGTGTGGATATATTGAAGCAACATCTCAAGACATCAGTTAAAGCTTGGTCGCAAATGGGTCTTCCAAATGGACAATGACCTCAAGCATACTTCCAAATTTGTTGCAAAATGGCTTAAGGACAACAAAGTCAATGTATTGGAGTGGCCATCACAAAGCCCTGACCTCAATCCTATAGAAAATTTGTGGGCAGAACTGAAAAAGCGTGTGCGAGCAAGGAGGTCTACAAACCTGACTCAGTTACACCAGCTCTGTCAGGAGGAATGAGCCGAAATTCACCCAACTTATTGTTGGAAGTTTGTGGAAGGCTGCCCGAAACGTTTGACCCAAGTGAAACAATTTATAGGCAATGCTACCAAATATTAATTGAGTGCATGTAAACTTCTGACCCACTGGGAATGTAATGAAAGAAATAAAAGCTTAAATATCTCTATTTATCTCTATTATTATTCTGACATTTCACATACTTAAAATAAAGTGGTGATCCTAACTGACCTAAGACAGGGAATTTTTACTAGGATTAAATGTCAGGAATTGTGAAAAACTGAGTTTAAATGTATTTGGCTAAGGTGTATGTAAACTTCCAACTTCAACTGTAGCTTTGAGGATTTTAGTAGTAGTTTGAAGTAGTTTAATTTTCTATAATGCTAAAGCTCTAAGAGATCCCATTTTAATTGTGTAAAATAACAGTCATGTCCTGTTTGAGATGTCAGGCTGTGTGTAACCCATTGAGTCAAAAGATCCTCTCTCCCTTCCACCCTTTCTTTCTAGCTGAAAACGGAGACTACTGGCGCATGCTAACTGCTGGCATCCACATCCTGACTGCCTCTGCACCAGGCTACACCAGGGCCATGAAGAAGATCCACCTCCCGGCACGCATGCAGAAAGCAGGCCGGGTGGACTTTGTTCTGCAAAAGGCAGTGGTGGAGCCTGACATAGAGGAGGACTATAACATCCCTTCCATGGGAACCTATGAGCGCTTTGACCCCTACAACCAGTTTGAGCGCTATGCCATTAGGGAGCAGAACCAGAACAGAGAGGAGAGGCAGGAGAAACCATGGTGGTGGAGCTACTTTAGCCGCGCCCATGGATCTGCTCCCACCTGGCTTCTCAGAATTGATTAGAGCTTCTCCAGTCCAATAAAATAGAAAATTCTATGGCTAATTCTATGGCTCTCGTTCCTCCTATATCTCCCTTTCTCAACTCTGGTCCCTGAGTACCATCAAGGTTTGCAGATGTCTGTTACAACTCAATACTAGCAAACATAATTCAATTAATCAACGGCTTAATAATTAGTTGAATCATGTGTGCCTGTATAGGGCTTGAATAAAACATTTGCAACCCTGGGGTTTCTCGGGGACCAGATTTGAGAACACTGCATTACAGGATCAAAGACAGGCTACTATTTGAGTTGAATATGATTTACATAATCTTATCATAAAAGTAACACATTTTAACGTTACCATTATTATCCGTTGCTTCAAACTTGTCATAACTGAATTTAAAGAGGAAATAGCTAGTTGGCTGGCCATCAAGTTGTTCATGATAGCAATATGTAAATTTAACAAGGCATAGTTAATTTAAAGTGTTTTCTCCTAAAGGTAGCCCCCATTCTCAAGCTTTTGCCCTGTTATGCTGCTTCACTTTATGCCCATAATGCAACACCGGAAGGTTGAACGACTCAAACCATTTGTCTCTCCACCCTCACATATTTGTACGTGTTTATAATAAAACATGATTAAATAACAACAACTATTGCTACTACTGGCTTTTGTATGTTAAATAAAAGAGAGAAACATTGTTAACACATTCTCTTCAGTTAAATTTGACCTCCCTTTAAATCTTCCAAAATGAGGTAAGTTCAATTCTTATAACACTGTAAGGTATCTAATTCTCAGACAGTCACAGTTCCACTTTACAATAAGTGTTCCTAAAATGTGTCTACATGGTAGTAAATGGGTCCCTAGTCTCTTTAAAAGATGTAATGAAACTCATTGGCCATAAGAGGGCAGCCTAATTTCACTTGTTGTTGCCCATGTTGCATATTCAACTGAACTGCCATCCCAGGCAAGACAACCATTCCAGCCAACCCCATACTGCATCCCCCCTCTCTACCACACGACCACGTATGGCATCTGTTAAAGTAGAACCAGAGGCAGTGATATGTCAGTCTGTGGTACCAGTCAACCGTGCTTTATGAACTAGAAAGTGTGTCATTTCACATAGCGCTCGGCATCAATTTACTCTTGTGGCTCTAGTTGTTATCTTCAGTATTTGTCTTACATTTTACCTAGATATGAATTGATCTGAAACTGAATGTTCAGTCATATCTTGCAATGTCTTGTTTGGCCACCAATGTCACAATTGATGTTAACTTGTGAATATCATTAAGGTAACCCCTTAACAGGTATGCCAACACTGTGCCTGTTCCTTGAAAGAAGAGAACAATCTCCTTTGCTAATGGTAGGATGCTGTATAGGCTTGCAATAGCTTACATTATTTAATACCAATGGACACCACTCCACAGTATTCAGCTAGCAATGAGAATTCTTTCTTCAATCTCCCCTACATACATTTGAGCTGATGTTCGGTTATGATTAGTAAACGGAGGTCTAATCTGATTTGTGTTTGTGTATATTTCCAGATGTCAGCATTCCTGACATACCAAACAGTTGACCACTGTCTGCTGTACTTGCTAGGCTGTTGTCCCTTGACCCTATCTGACCAAACATCATCTCCTTGAATCACAAAGCTAGACCAAACCCTGGAAAACATATCCCTCATTGAGCCACTGCTGGTAAGAATTTATAAGCACTTCAATAATGCATAAATATACATTATTTTAAAGGGATTATTCACACAAATTATGAAATTACTTGTGTGTTTCATTACCTTGAAAGCATGGGCAAAGGGAGATTGCTACCCACACTTAGTCAAACATGGCTTCACACAGACCCTTTTAGAATTCATGACCAAAAATGTATTCGAGTGGATGGATCCCAATTAGCATTTTGGTGTTTGCATGCACAAATCATACACATTGCATAGTAATTTTTTTTCTCTCAGTAATATTGTAATTTAGGTGGTCTATCCCTTTTAGATAACCCAATGGCATGGACTTCTCTCTCTTGCTCCACAATGATGTGCATTTATCATTCATGTAATTCAGTCTGTTATAAATAAATAACACATAACATTTACATTTTAGTTATTTAGCAGATGCTCTTATCCAGTGCATTCATCTTAAAGCTACATGTAACCTTTTGGGCGACCTGACCAAATTCATATAGAAATGTGAGTTATAGGTCTTTCATTCCCATTGAATGAAATGGTTCTTAAATTTAGTTTTTGAGAATGGACTTCCGGTTTTGTACACCAGCGTCAAAAGCTGAAAATACAATATTTTTGGTTATGGAAAAGATATTTCACAGCGGTTTAGATGGAACAATGATTCTCTACACAATGACTGCTTGTTATGTTACATAAACTGAAATTAGGATAAATATTATAATTTTAGCAACCAGGAAATGGCTTGGCAATTTCTGCATAGTGCATTTTTAAAATAGCTTGTGGGACAACCACATACAGGTAACTGACATAATGGAAACACTTGAGTAAATGAGGGATACAAAATATTTTGAAATCAGGTGCTTCCACACAGGTGTGGTTCCTGAGTTAATTAAGCAATTAACATCCCATCAAGCTTAGAGTCATGTATAAAAATGCTGGGCAGGCCATTATTTTGGCTATTATTTTGGCTACCATGGCTATGCCCCCATAGGATAACAATACCCCCATCCACAGGGCACAAGTGTTTACTGAATGGTTTGATGAGCATGAAAACGATGTAAACCATATGCCATGGCTGCCTCAGTCACCATATCTTATCCCAATTGAACACTTATGGGGAATTCTGGAGCAGCGCCTGAGACTGTTTTCCACCACCATCAACAAAACACCAAATGATGGACTCATGGATGAATGGTGTCTCATCAAAAGCAAATTGTATTTGTCACATGCTCGGAATACAACAGATGTAGACCCTAAAGTTAAATGCTTACATACAAGCCCTTCAACAATGCAGTTCCAATAGAGTTTGAGACACTTGTAGAATCTATGCCAAGTTACATTGGAGCTGTTCTGGCTTTTACACCTGCATTGCTTGCTGTTTTGGGTATTAGGCTGGGTTTCTGTACAGCACTTTGATATATCAGCTGATGTAAGAAGGACTATATACATACATTTGATTTCAATTTGATTTGATTCTGGCTCTGGGTGGCCAAGTGACCTATTAAGAGACTTTATGTTGGTGTTTCCTTTATTTTGGAAGTTACCTGAATCTCAGTAATAGTAAGTGAATGTTTTCTCAATCAGCAAAGTCAGTGCTAGTAGGAAAAAAAGTACAAAGTGCAAGTGTTAGTTCAGGAAATGCAAGTGAGTTATTTTATTTTGGGGCGGGGGGTAAGGGGGGTGGGTGGGGGGTTCTATGGGATTATTTTGCAAACTCTTTGAAGAGGTAGTGTTTCAGAAATTTTTGGAAGATGAGCAGAAACTTTGTTGTCCTCAGGTAGGTTTGTAATGTTTGAGCATAGCCTGAAGGTACACATCTACATGAAAGTAGGGTACTGTAGATTAGAACAGAGTTTATTAGTCTGTGTTTAAGTCCGGGGTATAAGCAGGATAATCAACTCCACTTCTATGGAAAATACCACTTCCCAATTTATGCCTCGGGAGCCGTATCACCTCCTGCGTCATGGTATATTTCCATAAAACTGCACAAAGCATCATTGATGATCCCGCACAAAGCCTCATTGATGATCCCTTACATAACACAAGAAAATATAGCAGAAAAGTTTCATAGAAAATATGCACTGTGTGTGGACACAGTGGACACAAGCACTGCAGGCCTACCGACTCTTACTGTCGGCCTACACTGACATTAGGCTGCTCCTGTACGTCTGACTGGACTGATGCTCAAGACAAACTGAACAGCGTGCACTGTTCAAACTGAAATCTCATGGGCCTGAGGCCAGCCAAGGACTTCCTCTCTGACTATGAGAGAGGGAATAATGGGAAGAAGGTCACATGCTTCCTAGTGAGTCTGAGGACAATTCTAAATGGGATTGACCTGTTTGCCTTGGTGGGACCTGCTCATGTGAGTTGGGGTGCTGGGTCACCAATTACTAAGGAAGGCTGAGAAAGTTTCATGGAGCTGCTCTTCTCTGCTATGTTATGTTAGCATCGGACTGCTTAGGTAGGTAGAGTCTACTGCAAAGCAATGCTTCGGTTCAGTTCAATGAATCTGCTGCTTTTATTCCCAAAGCAGCTGTAAAAGTATCTTCCTCAAGCCATATCTACTTCAGGACTGATTATGAACACAGCTGTCTACTCAAAATAGTTGCAGCTTTCAGGTGAACTATGAAGTACAGTGCCTTGCGAAAGTATTCGGCCCCCTTGAACTTTGCCTACTTTTTACCACATTTCAGGCTCCAAACATAAAGATATGAAACTGTATTTTTTTGTGAAGAATCAACAACAAGTGGGACACAATCATGAAGTGGAACGACATTTATTGGATATTTCAAACTTTTTTAACAAATCAAAAACTGAAAAATTGGGCGTGCAAAATTATTCAGCCCCCTTAAGTTAATACTTTGTAGCGCCACCTTTTGCTGTGATTACAGCTGTAAGTCGCTTTTTATTTATTTTTTTATTTTACCTTTATTTAACCAGGCAAGTCAGTTAAGAACAAATTCTTATTTTCAATGACGGCCTGGGAACAGTGGGTTAACTGCCTGTTCAGGGGCAGAACGACAGATTTGTACCTTGTCAGCTCGGGGGTTTGAACTCGCAACCTTCCGGTTACTAGTCCAACGCTCTAACCACTAGGCTACCCTGCCGCCCCAATTGGGGTATGTCTCTATCAGTTTTGCACATCGAGAGACTGACATTTTTTCCCATTCCTCCTTGCAAAACAGCTCGAGCTCAGTGAGGTTGGATGGAGAGCATTTGTGAACAGCAGTTTTCAGTTCTTTCCACAGATTCTCGATTGGATTCAGGTCTGGACTTTGACTTGGCCATTCTAACACCTGGATATGTTTATTTTTGAACCATTCCATTGTAGATTTTGCTTTATGTTTTGGATCATTGTCTTGTTGGAAGACAAATCTCCGTCCCAGTCTCAGGTCTTTTGCAGACTCCATCAGGTTTTCTTCCAGAATGGTCCTGTATTTGGCTCCATCCATCTTCCCATCAATTTTAACCATCTTCCCTGTCCCTGCTGAAGAAAAGCAGGCCCAAACCATGATGCTGCCACCACCATGTTTGACAGTGGGGATGGTGTGTTCAGCTGTGTTGCTTTTACGCCAAACATAACGTTTTGCATTGTTGCCAAAAAGTTCAATTTTGGTTTCATCTGACCAGAGCACCTTCTTCCATATGTTTGGTGTGTCTCCCAGGTGGCTTGTGGCAAACTTTAAACGACACTTTTTATGGATATCTTTAAGAAATGGCTTTCTTCTTGCCACTCTTCCATAAAGGCAAAGTTTGTGCAATATACGACTGATTGTTGTCCTATGGACAGAGTCTCCCACCTCAGCTGTAGATCTCTGCAGTTCATCCAGAGTGATCATGGGCCTCTTGGCTGCATCTCTGATCAGTCTTCTCCTTGTATGAGCTGAAAGTTTAGAGGGACGGCCAGGTCTTGGTAGATTTGCAGTGGTCTGATACTCCTTCCATTTCAATATTATCGCTTGCACAGTGCTCCTTGGGATGTTTAAAGCTTGGGAAATCTTTTTGTATCCAAATCCGGCTTTAAACTTCTTCACAACAGTATCTCGGACCTGCCTGGTGTGTTCCTTGTTCTTCATGATGCTCTCTGCGCTTTTAAGGGACCTCTGAGACTATCACAGTGCAGGTGCATTTATACAGAGACTTGATTACACACAGGTGGATTGTATTTATCATCATTAGTCATTTAGGTCAACATTGGATCATTCAGAGATCCTCACTGAACTTCTGGAGAGAGTTTGCTGCACTGAAAGTAAAGGGGCTGAATAGTTTTGCACGCCAAATTTTTCAGTTTTTGATTTGTTAAAAAAGTTTGAAATATCCAATAAATATCGTTCCACTTCATGATTGTGTCCCACTTGTTGTTGATTCTTCACAAAAAAATACAGTTTTATATATTTATGTTTGAAGCCTGAAATGTGGCAAAAGGTCGCAAAGTTCAAGGGGGCCGAATACTTTCGCAAGGCACTGTATTTGACTATCGGTGTTTAGATTCAATGCTATGATCATGTTGATAAACAGTACTGTAGGCCTACTAGGGATGTAACAATGAGTTTCAAACTTTGTTTTGTTCAATGTCTTTTTTCTCTTGCTTTACTTTTAAAACAAAAAACAAAATAAGATGTAATTTATGGTACCATCAGTTCATGTTTTTGAATTCAATTCAAAACCCAGACTGGTGGTGCCTCTGAATGGGAATGGGATGGGACATAACCACATCACTGTTGTAGAAATGCCCCACCAATGCCCTAAATAACCCTTTCTTGTTGAAAATAATTAAATAAACTCAGATGCCCCCACGGTCAAAACAAACAAACTTTAAAACTGTGGTAGGGATGTACCTTTAATGTCCAGTCCACCATTTCACAAACCCCCCCACCCCATTCACATTCAGAGGCACCACAATTCTGGGTTTGGATAGTGGAGCTCCGAGTCGCTCCTCTCAAACTTTTCCTGCGGCCTCATTGTCCTTCACGTGGTACCGCTGAAGCCCTGTGATTGTGGCTAGATTAACTTTTTATGGGCTTCACAAGGGCGATTCACTGTGCTCAGCCAAACTAACATAATTGCAAAAACAGCATTTGATTTCCTAATAATGGCTCAGTGTCACGTCCAATTCAGTCTGCTTGTTCAGCGGCAGCAATTACTGAATCGTACATGTGCAGACAACTCCTCCAGCGGGCGATAATAAGCCACTTTCTTTGTTACAGACCCTGAACAAACTTGGGTGAAACACGTGAAGCAGAGATAATGTGCCAAGTCGAGCGTGAACGCATACAAAAACCAGCAGATCGTTCGTTGTCGAAAACTCCTCAACTATAACAAAAGCAGGTCCAACTGGGTTAAGGTGATTCCACTTTAATAGTGTTGGGATCCCTGACCACAATGGAAATATAACAAGACGAAATACAGCTGCTCGTTTGTGGAAGTCACTTCCTTGAGAATCTAAAGAGGGCGCTTACGGCTTGATTGACCACCAGGGGTTTATGAACCGGGGAGGCTTATGGAAGGATGGGTGGGTTTCTATTGATTTATTTGGTGTTCCCTCTAGAAGCATGACGACCGGAGGTCACTGTACAAAAAGGCCTGTTCAGACGTGACCCTAAGATTAATTTGACTCCCTTGTGAATGATGACTGAGATACAGCCGCCAAGTTTGTATTTATTTTGTTTGTTTTGATCTGTCTCTGAAACGCTCTGCTACTTCCTCGTTGTTCCTGTCCAAAGGCGAGGCCCTATAACGAGTGGGCCTTTTTTTCCAGGTCAAAACCTGACCCTAGTGAGCCCCTCCTCTTGGCAGAGGAGCAGCTTAAATGTGTGAGACAGCTAACCCTCTACCCAGTGTTAACCCAATTCAAGCTTACCTACTTATTTCAATTGGCAACACTATCAAACACTGAAAGGGAAGGTGTGATTTGAATGAAGGATTTATTTTGCTGTATTATACAGTACTTTATGGGGCTTGGGCAGGCAGCGGGGCCTAAAACTAATTTTCACATTCATTTCAGAAAGGTATGAAATTGTAAAAATTGGACTCTGAATCCACCTAATCCATAGGCCTGCTGTAAATAAACTTAAACTAGGCAGAAGTGTACACATCACCTTAACCTTAGTGGTAGAGTTTGGTTTCAAACATGTTTTTCACAAGAAATAGAATACTGCTGGAGGTATGTATTTGACTGATGACAAACACGCAGCATCAAACAACCTCTCTGTAACGTAGACATTCTGTTATTCTCATGTGAGTTCTGCCCCCTTGAGACAGATACTATAAAACCCAGAGGAAAATTACAAAAGTCTGCCTTCGTCTTCCATCTGACAATAGCTGTATGCTGTACGATACATCCAGACGTTTTTGCCAAACACCTGAGAGGATTTCATAGAGAGCAATGGTGAAAAATAGGGCACTCAGTTCACAGAACCCAGACGGCAGTGAGGCGGAGCAGTCTAACCCAACAGAAGGTCTGAGGAGCCTGAGGCACAACCACTTCAGATCAAATTGCAGCATGAGAAGCATCCTACTACATTGTAGTAGTGTGTAGCTCAACTAAGGAAAACTGGAAGAATGTACCTCGTCTTTGCATTATAAAGCGAAAATGATTTGATCATAAACGTAATGTTCAGTAGCATAGCCAGTAATGCTGTCAAATTAACCTTAGTTAAGCATGATAAAGTAGTTCAAACTGGGCTCTGTAAGAATCATTATTTGATTGTTTAGTCTCGACCAATTTTATGTGTTTCCTTGCTTAAAATAACTGACACTTTAAAAATCTATTTACATGCATCCACAGTCCAACCCAATTTACCAAGGTTGAATAGGTGCATGCCTTGAAGCAAATGAAGTTCAAACAATACAAGTGGACTCTGAAGTCTGTGGGAACATTAGGGCACTTGGGAAGATAGTAATGAATGCATATGCCTAAGGTAAAAAGTCATAATCGGATCATTTGCTTGAGCGAAATTAAATTAACATTTTTTGTAAAGTTAACATAGCAGGAGATGAATTCCATAGTCCACCATGGCCCTATCCTTGGTGTGTGTGTGTGTGTGTGTGTGTGTGTGTGTGTGTGTGTGTGTGTGTGTGTGTGTGTGTGTGTGTGAACTCGCTGTGAATACAATACATGAACATGGGTTATACAACACACAAAAAAATCATATGACCTGAGATGTTAATTCATTATAATGCATAGCAATTGTTTTGTATGGTAAATAAGCGAAATGCCTTATTAATAGCACTACAATGTGGGTTATGGGGTTTTGTAATTGAGTCTTATTTACATTAAACACTTTTAGTCATTAGGCAGTACTTTTTGCCTTTGCATAAATGTACTTAGTGCAGTAACTATTCCATTCAATTGGACCCAGCCCCTAGGCACTGGTGATGCAGCCCTTTTTGATCTGAAGTTCTCATGCACTTACATAACACATTAGCCTACCATATACATGCTTGTGAACATTATGCCTGCTTTTGATACAGGGAACCTTTTATGAACTCTTTCTTTAGGCTATGCATTGTACTGAACACTCAAGAGTGTGCATTATTTCCGCAGTGCAATAATGAATAAATGCTTGAAGTATAAACACATTAAAACAGATAGCAAGTAGATGACTAGGCTTCAGTGGTAGTTTCAATGTGCAAAACAAAAATGTGATTGCTTACTTTTTGTAAAAGACCTGTATTACATTTTGCAAGCTGTTTTAGTGACGCCATGGCAGATGTACGGTCACATTTCACTCGAGCCACTTTGGTGGCATGTTGTTGTGTTGGACTTGGCATCAGATGGTGTCCTGTGATGCACTGAGATCGTAGATCATGTGTCAACACTCTGTCTGACTAAGATTTACAGTGACTGTGACTGTCTGCTAAAATGTGATCCTCTTTTGGGGGGGGGATGTGTGCCTGCAGCTTATAGGTATTATTATAGGTATTTATTAATATTTGGGCTGTTCTACATCAGGATGTATTTGTGATCGTTGGAGAAAGCATGTCACCAACAGTATTCTATTACAGCCCCAATTCATGTTCAGTTTCTCGTTTTGGCTTTAGGGTTTAGTGTTCTCAATATCTTGTGTAAAAGCTTCAAGATCTTGATATCAGCCTTGTCTCTATCTTTGCTGGCTTAAAAACAAATCAGGGCCAGACAACAATGGGCTTTATTTTTTTAAGCATAATGACAACACCCTCCCTTGTTACGGAAAGAGCAAGTGTTCTTAATGTTTTGTACACTCAGTGTACACAGTGTTATGTTGGTGAAAAGCCTGTACTAATTTGTCTTGTTTTCTATAGAAAGCAATGCAAACATTTAAAAAATGCACAACATTTGAATTTTTGGACCATTTACATGGTAAATTTATTCATACACTTTCTTCCAATTTTTTTTTTTTATTTACTTTTCAAACCCGTTAACTATTAACCATTCTGTACTATACTTCCTAAAATGCCTTGCACAAAATTAGAACAAATCATTTGTCATAAACTATGATGAAAATTATGAAGAGTGTCATGTTGTCTATTATACACAGTCGACTGACTCACAGTTGATGTCAAGTGTTCGTGCTCAGGCATTTGACTGCCCTGAATGTTCCTGAGGCAGCCTGTAGCTGTGACTGTGTCACTACTGAACAGACGTTGCAGAGGTTTGCCTGTCTGAATAAGCCACAGGGGCTAAAGCAAGAGCTGCCATATGTGTCCTTCCAACATCAAATGCATTACACACTGTACAGCACTTTTCCTCTGAACTCAGTCCCTTATGGCACTATGTACGTACGTTTCGTCTCTTTGCAATCTGTTGAGGAAAGATTTCTCAGTGCCCTCTGGTTTTCAGAGTGAATAACTCAATAAGCATGGGAGGGACTGTGCTAATACACTGAAGCTCATACACCCAACTGCTCTCTCGCAATGGGGGGGTTCTCTCTCTTGCATATGTGAGCTATTCTAGACACAGCACAGTCTAGACACAGCCAAATTAAAGGGCAGGAATAAAACATAAAGCGCAATCAAAATAAGTGTTCTTGATCTTAATGCACATTATTGCCGTGTCCCACGGATAAAACACTTAAAAGTGAGTCAGGAAGAAGAGAAAAGCCGGAGGGCTCTGGAAGCTGGGTACATGTCCGTGATGCACCCGGCTACTTTAGCTGTCATGCAGCAATATCTCAGTGCATTCGCTGAGTGCACTGATGCTTGGCCTAAGCCATTTAGCAGCGCCCTGGTTAACTGAAACTGACAAAACTTCTGATTCCAGCCTGATCTTAGAAAAACACCCCTGGCGAGTGTGAAGCTGTCTTTGTGAATTTCGTCCCAGCAAAGCCCCATAACTGCATTTGTAGCTGACACAAATGCAGATGAAGATTCCTTATGATGTTGCCAATGTTGCCCAGAGAGGGATATTAAATGACAAATAGCCAAGGATGCAAAAGCCAAGGCTTTGAAAGTGCTATAACTCAAATTAAATAAGACGACATTGGGGCCTTTTGAGCTAATGGGTGCTCCATAGGGTAAAGTGCAGGCTGGTTTCAGCCTAATATTGGCCAAGATTTGCCTGTTTAATAGGGTAGTTACCCAGATCCATCTGGTTCCACATCAATACATCACAAGATGTTGTGATGTTTACAATCAACTGGAGAAGTGTAATTGTCCAATGGGCATGTGAAATGTCTGATTTAATCAAGCACTAAATTTCACTGAACATAACAAATAAGGCAAGTGGTACAATGGTTAATGAGGTAAAAGCACCAGGCACTTGAGAATATGACGTTGGCTGCTAAGGCCTACAGGGCAGCATAATACTTCTGGTGCTAACGTACATGCAATTGAGGTCATTTAGTCAACTTCCATCTTTTCCCGGTAATCTCCAGATTGTATTAGATAATAAGAGGGTGAAAACGAGACTAATGATGTAGTGTTAGTGGAGTACAGTAGAAATGTGATGATAGCTACAACAGCAGGGGACCAAATATTGAGCCCTGTTGGTCACCAGAATCAGAAGGCTGTTAAGTCGAAACATCTGTTTATGAGCAGATCCCCTGTGCAGTGAAACTGATTTATATTTTTGTGTGCGGATCTATTATATTTTTTGTTTATCACTTCTGTAAATTCATTATTGGAGCGAAAAGGAAGACTGACTAGTTGTGTTTATCATGGAATAATCCATTGCCTGGGAAACACTTCCCGTGGATCAGCTTTCCTTACCTAAAGTCCAAATTTAATATAAGGTACTGGACCAGTTCATTACCTTATACATTTTGACATAGTCCCAAAATGTTTGGCATGTCAGCAATCAAGTTTTCAAGATGTACATTTCAAAATACAGAAATCTGGCCCGGTATGATGCATTTTGTAACTTTCTGTATTTTGAAAGCTACATATCTCGAAAACTTGATTTCTGACATGCCAAACTATATCAACAATGGACTAATGAAACAAATACCAAAAGATCGTTTTCGGGTGGAGATTTCCTTTAAAGACAAAACACGTATGCCGTTTTTGAGGAACTAACTTTGAATATGCACCAATTGCAAAACCTTGCAAAAACTTTCATGTGCACATTTGTGTAAGCAGCAGTGTCTTCCAGATTCACTCTTGCTTCTTGTTTTCGGGAATATAAATGAGTTAACGATATTTCACATCCCTGCTGTGATGAGACAAAAAAGTAGCCCTGAGCTATTTCAGGCATTTTTAAGTAATATTCTTGAAAAACCAAAGAGAAGTCGACATGATTGTTGAATGTTACAGACAGCACCTTTAAGACACTCCAAACGCCTGTCACTTTGACACATAATTGCTGTACTTGTCAAAGCAATATCTCATTCTAAACTGTTGCCCATGCCACCCTGCAGTTGTTATGAAGGTATAACATAATACACAAGCACCGAGCCTGGACAATTTCTATTATAAACGTGGTAAAATAAAAAAAATGTAATGCTCATCATAGCGTGTACAAGCTAACAAGTTAATTAAGCGTAATCCTCTGCACATGAACTTTAAGCTCGTATTAGTAGTCAAAACCGATCTGCCGTTAGGTGCACTGAGATAATTATGTGATGATAAATCTTCTACGGCGTGAGGTAATTTCTCAATGCTCTTAAAAGATAGCGGAGGATATGGCAGATAACTGCTTGAAGCCTTTGCGAGTCAGGCTGCGGCTAGGCTAAATGTGGCAGCAAGTGTCAGGTCAAATCAATATACGCTTCCCAGGGTTCCTTTGGTGCTGTAATCCAGGCCTTGGTGGGCACTGACCCAGAGGGATGCCTGAGCTCTTGTTTTCTTGTCCCATTTTTTCAAGAGCAACTGCACTTATGGATATGACAGCAATGAGCAGAAGCTAATTACCTTAAAAAAAACATAGTTTGTCTGTGCGCTAAACCGCTTAGCTCACATCTGAGACACTTTTAACTTCCCGTTTCAACACTTGACAGCTAGTGTAAAGGGCTGCTCATGGGAAATGGAATATAATGGTACACTATATATACAAAAGTATGTGGACACCCCTTCAAATGAGTGGATTTGGCTATTTCAGCCACACCCGTTGCTGACAGGTTTATAAAACCGAGCACACAGTCATGCAATCTCCATAGACAAACATTGGCAGTAGAATAGCCTTACTGAAGAGCTCAGAGACTTTCAAGGTGGAGCTGTCATAGGATGCCACCTTTCCAACAAGTCAGTTAGTCAAATTCCTGCCCTGCTAGAGCTGCCCTGGTCAACTGTAAGGACTGTTATTGTGAAGTGGAAACGTCTACAAGCAATAATGGCTCAGCTGCGAAGTGGCAGAAAACACAAGATCACAGAACGGGACTACCGAGTGCTGAAGCACGTAGCGCGTAAAAATGGTTTGTCCTCGGTTGCAAAACTCACTACCGAGTTCCAAACTGCCTCTGGAAACAACGTCAGCACAAGAACTGTTCGTCAGGAGCTTCATGAAATGGGTTTCATGGCCGAGCAGCCGCACACAAGCCTATGATCATCATGCGCCATGGCAAGCGTCGGCTGAAGTGGTGTAAAGCTCGCCACCATTGGACTCTGGGGCAGTGGAAACGCGTTCTCTGAAGTGATGAATCACGCTTCACCTGGCAGTCTGATGGACAAATCTGGGTTTGGCGGACGCCAGGAGAACGCTACCTGCCCCAATGCAGAGTGCCAACTGTAAAGTGTAGTGGAGGAGAAATAATGGTCAGGGGCTGTTTTTCATGGTTCGGGCTAGGCCCCTTAGTTCCATTGAAGGGAAATCTTAACGCTACAGCATACAATGACATTCTAGATGATTCTGTGCTTCCAACTTTGTGGCAACAGTTTGGGGAAGGCCCTTTCTTGTTTTAGCATGGCAATTCCCTCATGCACAAAGCGAGGTCCATACAGAAATGGTTTGAGAGATCGGTGTGGAAGAACTTGACTTGCCTGTACAGCGCCCCGACCTCATCCCCATCGAACACCTTTTGGATTAATTGAAACGCTGACTTCGAGCCAGTCCTAATCACCCAACATCAGTGCCCGACTTCACTAATGTTCTTGTGGCTGAAGGGAAACAAGTCCCAGCAGCAATGTTCCAACATCTAATGGAAAGCCTTCCCAGAAGAGTGGAGTCTGTTATAGCAACAAATGGGGAACCAATTCCACATTCATTCCCATGATTTTGGAATGAGATGTTTGACGAACAGGTGTCCACATACTTTTGGTCATGTAGTGTATGTAACGCTTTACACATTCTTTCATTCTGAACATTGTATATAGTGAGTACATAACATGTATCCGCCATATAAGGCCAATGAGCCTAATCTGATGAAAATGCATTTCAGACAAGGAATTCTAAGGACTTAACAGAGCACATGAGGATCGCTATGGGAACATGCCCCCCCCCCCCCCCCTCCCCCCCAACTGCATACTATGTACTGCATTCACATGTTGCTAGTAAAATGAATTAATGTGCCAAAAATCCTCTTCGGACATAGATTAGTGGTTAACCGCCTGCTCCCTTCGTAACAATGTCAGGGTGCAACAAGAGGGTTCACTGTAGTTGTAATTTGATATACAGCAGGCCTATATAAATATGAACTGCACCATGCCAAGGTTTACCATCCCGGACACTAGGTTACTGTTTGAGAGAGTATCCTAGTATATTCTATCTAATCTTCTATTATCTGCCTTAAAATAAAAATAGATAATCCCATCGTAGTGGTTATCAGTCATGAAATTGAGGAGACTCCCATGCCGCTGCAACACATTCAATGCAAGCCAACTCATGTGTGATGCAAAAATACGTATCCAGCAAACAAGGAGTTCAAACAAGGAGGTCAAACCTTTGCAAATTACACTCATTTACATGTAGTATCCTTGGATACATGTATTATAGTTGGGAAAGGACCACGTATGTACTAAAAGTTATTGAAGTCCAAGTGTGAACAGACGATTAAAATCATTCATTGCAACAGGAGTTCGTCAGAATTTGTCCTCAACGGACAGCCACAGTTGTATTCTTCATTCACCAGGACAAATTATTTAATCCATCAGGAGTGACTGAAGGCAGGGAGAAAGTTTGCTGGAATGTTACAGCTCCCCTTGTAAGTGCTACTCACTCACACTTAAGCCATCAGCCGCGTCATTAAAAATGTACAATTAACGTTTTTAAAGTGGAACACGATTCCATTCCGTGCTCTGGAGGCACTGAAGCGCATGCTTGCACACAAAATGCTTTGGGTCATCCCCCTTGCAACAGGGAAGGGAAGAAAAGGTGCACTAAGTGAAACGGGAGAAGATTGTTTTGATTCTTTATTTAGAGAGTTTTTCTAGCCAGTGAGTCATACAGATGCCCTGCTGATGTAAATCTGCCTTGCTCAATTGAGGCTGTTGTGGATAGAATATCTGGGGCAAACAGTAAGGCTCTGTGGGAGAGTAGAACACTTCATTCAGGGCATCCCGTTTGTCTTTAGACAGGTTTCTATCATGGTAAGGATACTAGAAAGCTACACCAATCACTGTGACAGCACCTCTGTAAGAGGATGAGAAGTTGAATATCACCCTATGTCACACTCACATTTGGGAATGTTATTAGACTGCATGCATGAGGTCTGGGGAACCACTTTGAAATGGTATGATTCTTCAAATCAAATTTTAGTTGTCACATGCTTCATGAACAACAGGTATAGAGTAACAGTGAAACTATTACTTAGGGACCCTTCCCTACAATGAAGAGAGAGAAAAAAATACATTTTAGAAAAATAATAACACTAGGAACAAATACACAATGAGTAACGATAATTTGACTACATACACGGGGTACCAGTACCGAGTCGATGTGAGGTAATTCATGTAGATATGTACAGCTGAAGTCGGAAGTTTACATACACCTTAGCCAAATACATTTCAACTCAGTTTTTCACAATTCCTGATCTTCAATCCTAGTAAAATTTCCCTGTCTTAGGTCAGTTACGATCACCACTTTATTTTAAGAATGTGAAATGTCAGAATAATAGTTGAAAGAATGATTTATTTAAGCTTTTATTTCTTTCATCACATTCCCAGTGGGTCAGAAGTTTACATACACTCAATTAGTATTTGGTAGCGTTGCCTTCAAATTTTTTAACTTGGGTCAAACATTTTGGGCAGCCTTCCACAAGCTTCCCACAATAAGTTGGGTGAATTTTGGCCCATTCCTCCTGACAGAGCTGGTGTAACTGAATCAGGTTTGTAGGCCTCCTTGCTCACACACGCTTTTTCAGTTCTGCCCATACATTTTCGATAGATTTGAGGTCAAGGTTTTGTGATGGCCACTTCAATACCTTGACTTTGTTGTCCTTAAGCCATTTTGCCACAACTTTGGAAGTATGCTTGGGGTCATTGTCCATTTGGAAGACCCATTTGCGACCAAGCTTTAACTTCCTGACTGATGTCTTGAGATGTTGCTTCAATATATCCACATAATTTTGCTTCCTCATGATGCCATCTAGTTTGTGCAGTGCACCAGTCCTTCCTGCAGCAAAGCACCCCCACAACATGATGCTGCCACCCCAGTGCTTCACGGTTGGGATGGTGTTCTTCGGCTTGCAAGCCTCCCCCTTCCCCCGTCATTATGTCACGTTCTGACCTTAGTTCCTTTATTTTGGCTTTGTTTAGTATAGTCAGGGCGTGAGTTGGGGTGGGCAGTCTATGTTTGTTTTTCTATGTTGGTTTCTGTGTTCGGCCTAGTATGGTTCTCAATCAGAGGCAGGTGTCGTTAGTTGTCTCTGATTGAGAATCATACTTAGGTAGCCTTTTTTCCACCTGTGTTTCGTGGGTGTTTGTCTTCCGTGTCAGTGTTTGTCGCCACACGGGACTGTTTCGTTGATGCACATTATTTTGTTTTGTTCCAGTGTTCTGTTGTTTTTATTAAACATTATGGACAGTTACCACGCTGCGTTTTGGTCCTCCGATCCTTCTCGCTACTCCTCCTCAGAAGAGGAGGATGAGATACGTTACAGAAACACCCACCACAAAAGGACCAAGCAGCGTGGTAACAGGCAGCAGCAGCAGAAGCAGCGATCGCAGGACTCCTGGACACGGGAGGAGATTCTGGATGGCAAGGGACCCTGGGCACAGGCTGGAGAATATCGCCGCCCCAAGGCTGAGCTGGAGGCAGCGAAAGCCGAGAGGCGGTGGTATGAGGAGGCAGCACGGCAGCGCGGCTGGAAGCCTGAGAGGCAGCCCCAAAATGTCTTGGGGGGTGGCACACGGAGAGTGTGGCAAAGGCAGGTAGGAGACTTGCGCCAACTTCCCGTGCTTACCGGAGAGAGAGAGGGACCAGGCAGGCACAGTGTTATGCCGTGAGGCGCACGGTGTCCCCGGTGCATGTGCATAGCCCGGTGCGGTACATCCCAGCTCCTCGTATCGGCCGGGCTAGAGTGGGCATCGAGCCAGGTGCCATGAAGCCGGCTCAGCGCATCTGGTCTCCAGTGCGTCTCCTCGGGCCGGTGTACATGGCACCAGCCTTACGCATGGTGTCCCCGGTTCTCCAGCACAGCCCAGTGCGGGCTATTCCACCTCGCCGCACTGGCCTGGCTACAGGGAGCATTCAACCAGGTAAGGTTGGGCAGGGTCCGTGCTCGAGACTTCCTGTGCGCCTTCACGGTCCGGTCTATCCGGTGCCACCTCCACGTACCAGCCCTCCGGTGGCAGCCCCCCTCACCAAGCTGTCTCTCCGTCTTCTCCCTACAGGTGCTCCCGCCTGTCCAGTGCTGTCAGAGCCTTCCTCCTCTCCAGCGCTGCCAGAGTCTCCCGTCTGTCCTGAGCTGCCGGAGTCTCCCGCCTGTCCTGAGCTGCCAGAGTCTCCTGTCTGTCCTGAGCTGCCAGAGTCTCCCGTCTGTCCTGAGCTGCCAGAGCCGCCTGTCTGTCCTGACCTGCCAGGAGCCGCCAGTCTGTCCTGAGCCTCCAAGAGCCTCCAGTCTGTCCTGAGCTGCCAGAGCCGCCAGTCTGTCCTGAGCTGCCAGAGCCGCCAGTCTGTCCTGAGCTGCCAGTCAGCCAGGAGCTGCCAGAGCCGTCAGTCAGCCAGGAACTGCCAGAGCCGTCAGTCAGCCAGGAGCTGCCAGAGCCGTCAGTCAGCCAGGAGTTGCCAGAGCCGTCAGTCAGCCAGGACCTGCCAGAGCCGTCAGTCAGCCAGGAGTTGCCAGAGCCGTCAGTCAGCCAGGAGCTGCCAGAGCTGCCTGTCACGCCTGCGATGCCAGAATTGCCCTTCACTCCGGAGCTGTCGGAGTCTCCCACCTGTCCGGCGCTGGCGGAGTCTCCCGCCTGTCCGGCACTGCCGGAATCTCCCGTCCATTTGGGACCCATAGCTAGGGTCCCCAGTCTGAGGTCGGCGCGGCGAGGGTCGCCGCTCGTAAAAGGCCACGGGGCGGTTGAGGAGGCGGACAAAAACTATGGTGAAGTGGGGTCTACGTCCCGCGCCAGAGCCGCCACCACGGACAGACGCCCACCCAGACCCTCCCCTATAGGTTTAGGTTTTGGGGGGGGGGGGGGGGTACTGTCACGTTCTGACCTTAGTTCCTTTGTTTTGTTTTTGTTTAGTATGGTCAGGGCGTGAGTTGGGGTGGGCAGTCTAAGTTGGTTTTTCTAAGTTGGTTTCTGTGTTTGGCCTAGCATGGTTCTCAATCAGAGGCAGGTGTCGTTAGTTGTCTCTGATTGAGAATCATACTTAGGTAGTCTTTTTTCCACCTGTGTTTCGTGGGTGTTTGTCTTCCGTGTCAGTGTTTGTCGCCACACGGGACTGTTTAATTGATGTACGTTATTTTGTTTTGTTCCAGTGTTCTGTTGTTTTTATAAAAAATTATGGACAGTTACCACGCTGCGTTTTGGTCCTCCGATCCTTCTCGCTACTCCTCCTCAGAAGAGGAGGACGAGATACGTTACACATTATAGCCAAACAGTTCTATTTTGTTTCAAAAGGCCAGAGGACATTTCTCCAAAAAGTATGATCTTTGGCTTTTTTATGGCGGTTTTGGAGCAGTGGCTTCTTCCTTGCTGAGCGGCCTTTCAGGTTATGTCGATGTAGGACTCATTTTTACTGTGAATATAGATACTTTTGTACCTGTTTCCTCCAGCATCTTCACAAGGTCCTTTGCCGTTGTTCTGGGATTGATTTGCACATTCACAGAACGCGTCTCCTTCCTGAACGGTATGATGGCTGCGGGATCCCATGGTGTTTAAACTTGCTACCTATTGTTTGTACAGATGAATGTGGTACCTTCAGGCATTTGGAAATTGTTCCCAAGGATAAACCAGACTTGTGGAGGTCTGCAATTTTTTTTCTGGGGTCTTGGCTGATTTCATTAGATTTTCCCATGATGTCAAGCAAAGAGGCACTGAGATTGAAGGTAGTCCTTGAAATACATCCACAGGTACACCTCCAATTGATCGGAAGCTTCTAAAGCCATGACATCATTTTCTGGAATTTTCCAAGCTGTTTAAAGGCACAGTCAATTTAGTGTATGTAAACTTCTGACACACTGGAATTGTGATACAGATTATTTCACTTCTAATTCACTGTCTGTAAGCAATTGTTGGAAAAATTACTAAAATTACTTACTGTTTGTTGCCAGTTTGTCTTGTTCGTTCAAGCTTACCAGCGTTTTTCCTGTCAGCTCCTATCGTTTCCCAGCCCCTCTTTGCTCGTCCTCCCGGTTTTGACTTTTGCCTGTCCTGACCCTGTACCTGCCCGCCTGACCTCTCTGCCTGACCCTGAGCCTACCTGCCGTCCTGTACCTTTGCTCCACCTCTGGATTACTGAACCCTGCCTGTCCCTGACTGAGTCCGCCTGCCGTCCTGTACCTCTGCCTTACCCTGGATTTTAGACCCCTGCCTGCCTTGACCTGTCTTTGTCTGCCCCTGTTTGCTACATTAAACAGTGTTACTTCGACAGTCTGCATCTGGGTCTTACTTTGATCCCTGATAATGCCAAGCAATTGCCATACCAAGCGGTGATGCAGCCAGTCAAGATGCTCTCAATGGTGCAGCTGTAGGACTTTTTGAGGATCTGAGGGGCCCATGATGAATTCTTTATAACGGTTTGATGTTCTCTATGAATCGAAAAAGAAAATGTTATTTTTGTCGGTTTGTTCTATTGTCTATGGAGGTGTCATGGCATTACTAATCATGTTAATAACTACTTCTGTACACAGTGGAGGTGAGGTGAGCTTGGTCATGGTTGGGCGCCAGCCTACTGGGCAACATGGTTTCGTTTTGCCTCTCCCGCATTTGTAGGATCATGTGACTTGAATAATTATTAATGTATTAAAGTGCAATATTAATTTGTATCACTCCTCTAGTGTTACGCTATACTGTGCTATAACACATTTATATCACAGCACTAGCTGCTCCTGAATTGTGTGGCCATGTATTGTCGCATGTCATTTTACCTACGTTACATTTAAAAGTTAAAACTCTTTTTAGATTACTGTACTATGCATTTTTTTTTATGTACTGCAATTCATCATAATACATCATTCTAATTCATTACATTCCAAAACAGATTATATGCAAAAACAAGAATACTTAATCAAAGGGAATGTAACATAACAAATGATTTTGCCCACTTGTCATCATCAATCATAATTACTTAACAATTTCATCACCTTGGATCAATTTGTGCCATTGAGATCAAACAGTAGTCCTAATGGAGGCCCAGGTCTCCACAAAGGTAATGTATTTCATGTGGGGTGACCCATTTCGGTAGCTGTGCAAACTTCTGCCATTGCTTTCACCATGCAAGCTAACTCTAGTTATTTCCCTCTTGGTTTGGCACTGAAATATTATATCATCAAATTGTTTATGAATTACCCTGTAAATACATAATTAAATCCTATATTGGACATTATTAGTCTGTCCTTTAGATGACAATAGCCAATGGCAATATGCCTGCAAGATCACTTTATGTTCATTAGCATGAATTATCTAAATACATGTTATAACACTATGACTAAGCCATGGGAGTGTTTAAAAAAACAACTAGTTAGCATTAGCTATTTACCCTTTGTACTTAATGTAGGGATCTGCCTTATAAATATGAATGTTATTCTTTATTGCTAATGACAAGTGAAAGGGGTCCTTAAAGTCATCAGTGCCAGAGAGTCTTAAGATAAACTGTGTCTTCAAAGCTTTCACCCACACTGCAATTACTACTAATTGTCACTGCAGGCAGAGTTCTGGGAGAGAGTGTCCCCCTGCTCTCTTAATGGGTCGCAGAATAACACTGATGCTGGTCAGTTCCCACAATCCAACAGCTCACATCAAAGAGAACAAAATAGGAAGTTGGTTCTTTGAGGACAGGAAATGGAAAAAGTGGTGTAGGTACAGCCAACAGGGGGCTGATGACCAGTTTGAATTAAACACGACCTGGAGGCCGGTAACACTTCTTCATCTAGATTACAAGGTGTGACAATGTTTTTAGTTACTGTACTGTACAATGACTTGTGTTTGAATAGGGTCACTACGGGCCTTGAGTTTCAATTTGAGGATGTTCTGCCAATCATTACACTTTTAACCTATTGTAAACGAACAAAAGTGGGAGTATTAGAAAAGGCTTAAATGGAATTGGCATGTTCATGCCTAAGAGGAGTAACGTTATAGTGTTGAGGAATATGAAACATGGTGTTGGATAGATGAAAAAGGCGTTGGGGCCCCTCCACTATGTCTTACATAATATGTTTGTGGTTAGCAAGAGGTGCTTGTTTCAGACCCCATGTACTGTAGTTTAAGCAGCACGTCAGTTTAAACTAATGTGAGTTGAAATATTGCTGGGGGACTGCTGGGAATGCTAATGCCTTGGGAGACGTATCCTGTGGGTCCGGGGCTAAAATCAAACCCAGATAGGCATGAGAAAGACCAGAGCTGCAACAATGCCACTAGAGGAAGGGTGCCTCGTAATGAAATCCTTTTGAAAGTCCAGCTTTGATCATAAGGCTTGGTAATTCATCATTACCTACACATCGTTTGTTGTTGATATCGGTGCCCATGGGACTACAGTAAATAAATTACAATATATCTCCTTCTGAGGTGATTTGTTAGGTTTATTATACTATATTCCTTTGAGTGTAGGCTGCTCCTCCCATTCCCCAAACGGTGTGTTCATTGAAACAGTCATATTTCCGAAATTATATTCTCTGAAATTATGTTTTTTTTTACTCTCGCTCAAATAGAAAGACAGTCAAAGACTTATAGGCCATTTCAAGGGAAATGTCAGCACCAAATTAACGTTAGCTAATATTAACTTGCAATTGACATTTTGAAGACAGTTACACATAGTGCCTCAGGCATGACTCTAAACCTGTTATTCAACTGGGGAATAAACCATGTTTTGAAATGTTAATACATTGTCAATATTCTATATTCATTAATGTTGAAGAGGATGAAGCCTATGAGATTATTACACTGATTTGAGTAGGCAGAGATATGGAGATTTTGAGAGAGACAGTACCTCAGTTTAGGGTTCTTTAATGTTGATCGTAGATTAATAAAAGTTCAAACTTCTGTGCCATTATCACTCAGTTATGATCATTCAGTAACCTATCCATTTATCCGAACACGATGTGATCTGGAAATAATAAACATGAATACAATGGCATCAATACTAGGAAGGCAAATATTAATTTAGCAATAACAATAACAAGATACAGCTTTCATCTGTTATGTTAATACAGTGACTGATACAAAAATACAGGTATCTAGCTACAACAAGACTAGGCAGCTAACAATGAAAGGCAAAAATTTAACAATGCTACAGAGCTAGCACAAAAACGAGATACATAAATGCTTTAATAACGCTGATTTAACTATTGACGGGTTGTTGCCTACATGAGGACTTTATATTTGGTGAACCTGCTGATGTTTGGAAACTGAGGACTGGAACTAACGGACACAGGTCCATGGAAGGCTGATTCCTTCAGTTTGCTGTTAATGGGCTCCAGCTCATCAGAGATCATTGTTGGCCATTGTTGGGGGAAATCCACATTTGTTTGGGGAATACCATATTTCTGAAGAGCTCAAGAGCAGGCGGGACTGTGGTGGGGCCTTGTAAAGACAACGATGGGTCCACCTGATGGGCCTTCACATACTGGCTGGAAAGTTATCAGTATGTGAGGCATGTACGATACCGATCAGCAGCAGAGGTTGGGAAGGTTCCAGAGGTGGTTGTGATGCCTTTGGAGAGCTGCAATTGAATCGGAGTGTTTGGTAAGGCCTAAGTTGTCGGCGGTGGATGCCTGACGCATCTGATACTTCTTGGAGGGTTCGAGCAGAGGGGAAACATCACTAAGGCACCTTGTACAACATCTTGGCAAACAGTTTTGAGGGTGAGTCTCTCAGGTTCAGTAGTGAGGTTCAGTTGTAACACAACTTGTGGCAGGCCAACGCTTTCCTCTGAGCCATCATTGAGCACGGCGTATGTCTCCATGGCTCCATCTCCATTGTGTACTAGAACTTTCTGGTCTTGCTGGAAGGATTCACGAAGCACTGTTAGGTGCAGCTTGTTGCATTTCTTGCAGGGTCATTTGAGGTTGCAAGCTGTCACATCCTGACCGCAGTTCCTTTTTTATGTCTCTGTTTTAGCTTGGTCAGGGCGTGAGTTGGGGTGGGCATTCACAATGTTTTTGTTCTATGTTTTGTATTTCTGCTTTTGGCCTGGTATGGTTCCCAATCAGAGGCAGCTGTCAATCGTTGTCTCTGATTGAGAACCATACTTAGGTAGCCTGTGTTCCCACTTTGATTGGTGCGTAGTTGTTATCTGTTTAGTGTATGTCTCCTTACAAAACTGTTTTGTTTCTTCCATTTCACTTTTTTTATTTTGTTTTGTGCGTGCCTCTATTCGGGGCCCGCTGTAAGGGTCCCCAGTCCGAGGTCGGCGGCGAGGGTCACCGCTCCAAAGGCGCCACTTAAGTGGGCCGAGACTATGGTGGAGTGGGGTCCACGTCCCGCGCCAGAGCCGCCACCGTGGACAGATGCCCACCCAGACCCTCACCTATGGGGTTAGGTTTTGCGGCCGGAGTCCACACCTTTGGGGGGGATACTGTCACGTCCTGACCTTAGTTCCTTTTTTATGTCTCTGTTTTAACTTGGTCAGCGTGTGAGTTGGGGTGGGCATTCAATGGTTTTGTTCTATGTTTTGTTTTTCTGCTTTTGGCCTGGTATGGTTCCCAATCAGAGGCAGCTGTCAATCGTTGTCTCTGATTGAGAACCACACTTTGGTAGCCTGTGTTCCCACTATGATTGCTGGGTAGTTGTTTTCTGTTTAGTGTATGTCACCTTACAGAACTGTTTTGTTTCTTCCATTTCACTTTGTTATTTTGTTTTGTGCGTTCAGTCAAATAAATTGTGACGAACACTTACCACGCTGCATATTGGTCCGATATTTCCTACTCCTCCTCAGACGACGAAGAGATTCGTTACACAAGCATCCAGTTTGTGGGATCGTCCCCCGTTCCAACACAGTTGTCCGTCCTTTATCCACTCAATGATCTCTCCTGTGTTCAGCTTCTTGAACTCGGGACAAACATTTAGGTAGTGTTCTTTGTTATCACAATGAGGACAGTATGGCTTGGGCTTGGAAGGGGGAATGGATGACGCAGACTCCTGAGAGTTGGGATCTTCACTTGAGTTGAAGTAGGTCGAAGCGGATCTCTTCTTTGGTCGAGAAGAGGCACGTTGGTCTTTCTTAGTGGGCTTGAGCGTGACACATTCGTAGAGGGCCACAGCTCTGCTTACAATAAGCTTAGCCTGGGACTTCCTCTGCAACCAGGCCGCCAGGTCAGATAAGGTGTATATTTGGTCTGTGCCTGTCTTGAGAATGCTGTGAGTAAAGCAATACACTACAAAGACATACCAGTAGTTCTGTGGCATCTTTCTTAAGAGCCGGTCGACATGGGATCCGCGTCTGAGCTTGTAGACGTTCTGGCCTTCAAGTGACCTAAGCATGCCTACCAAGGCGTAGGTAGACAGTGCAAAATCATCAAAGGCTTCTGCATCATCAAGCTTGACGGTGGGGGAGTTTAGGATGGTGGCTAGCTCATACTGGATGAGTTGCCGGGGCTGACCGTACTTATCCTGCAAGGCTTGTAGGCCGCAATGTAAGGTCTCGGCTCATGCATGTAGGTCTTGGAGAGCTGGAGTGCAATTGGTAGTTTTAGGTGTCCAAGGAGCACTTGATGCTTGTACAACTCATTCAGGTATTCTGTGATTGCTCGTCATGTTCACCAGTGTCATTTTGAGGAATGCAAATTCACTATTTCTGCTGCTCTTGAAATGGGGCATCAACAACTTTGGAAGGCCGTATGATGAGGCAATAAGATGTTCCATGATAGGTGGCAGAGCAGGTACAGGGAAGTGTCTGGTCTGGAGTGTTGTGCTGGGTTGGGATAACCCGGATGGAAGTAGGGTGCTACCGTAACCGGGTATGGTGGAAATCCTGGAACAGGCACTTCTGGATGTGGAGCAGGGTGCGGAACCACGGGAGCTGGAGCAGGGTGTGGAACCACAGGGGTTTGAGAGGGGGTGTGGAACTGCAGATGCTGGAGCTGGGATGTGGGACTGTGGGTGCTGGAGCTGGTTGTGGAGATAGTCATGCTGGGTCAGCCAGCTGGAGCTTGGTTGCTGGTCCAGGGTACCATGGAGGGAGATGAAGGGGAGGTGAGGAGCTTCTTCCCTTTGGATTGGTGTTTTGTGGTTTTTCCTGTGGCAAAGACACAAAGCTTTCCTGTGATGAGTTGGATGACTTAGTGCTGGAGAGGTTCTCCTCTGGTCGTTATCTGGCTCATGAGTTGTTGGGGCTCTGGGGGTAACAACATCTTCCTCTTTCTCTTTAAGGAACGATATGACGAGTTTGGCTAGTTCATTCTCTGTTTTCTTAAGATGCCGCTGCCTTGTCAGTTGTCTAGTTATTGCTTTACGGGCTCAGTGAGCTTCCTCCTTTTGCTGCTGAGCGTCTGGCTTGGGTGTCAAGGCGTTGACACACCATGTCAACACGATGATCTTCCTGAAACTGACGTTGAGGAAGCTTCATTCTGACCTCCTCTGTTGCTGCTTGGAGGTCGGAAGGGCTGGGAATAGGCTCACTCAGCGGGTACTAGATCTGAAACTGAGTACACTCCTTTCTGATGTCTGCTTGACTACTCCGTCATCCTGGGGAGAGGGATGGCTGTGTTGTGGCTGAGTGTTGTTCTTGGTGAAGGAGGTATTCAACTGCATCGTCAGCCAGGCATGCTGAGGGATGTCTCTCTCTGGGATTACGGGGCCGCACGGATGAGTCAGGTGTGTACTTATGTGCTGTTGCCATATCTTTAGGTGGTTACTTAATCCGACTCTGAAGGACCATGTTGAAGAGGATAAAGCATCTGAGATTATTACCCTGATTTGAGTAGGCAGAGATATGGAGATTGTACTCCTATTAGAGAGACTTTGAGAGAGACAGTACCTCAGTTTAGGGCCTTAAATGTTGACCGTAGACTAACAAAGGTTCACACTTCTGTGCCATTATCACTCAGCCATGATTATCCAATAACCTATCCATTTATCTATACACGATGTAGTCTGGAAATAATAAACATGAATTCAATGGCTCAATACTAGGAAGCACAACAAAGCAAGAAACCACTCTCATCTGTTATGATAATACAATGATGATCTGTTGTGATAACACAGGTAGCTAGCTACAACAAGACTAGCCAGCTAACATGGACTGGCAAAAATGTAGCTACCACTGTTACAGAGCTAGCATAAAAACGAGAGATTGTGGCCAAAGCAGCAGATGGCGAGCTGAACTTGGTAATACATTGAACACTCGGCAAGCCCATGCTAGCTGTGCCCTCATCATTTACTCTTAAAGGGACAGGCTTTCTTACAAATATGCAAAAAAGTTATGTTTTTTAGTTACTATAGTAAATGTTTTGATACACCAATAAACAACAGCATTGTTTCTGTGATATCTACAGTATATGTTGACTACTATACAGTAGTAGTAAAAAATTTTTTAAAAGATGGAGGACATTCCCCTGAAACCCTTAATAATAATGTTTCTCCACTCCATATGTTTCCAAACACGTTTTCTTCCACTCCTATAGCCAAACGACAGGTGCAAATTGCCAGTGTACACGCAGGCAACCACTGAGGTCTAAGATATTTTATTCTCCTGCTACTGCTGTCTGCAGAATATTTCTGTTGAGCGTAATCGTGCTACGCTATCTGGCACAGACACTCTCTGGCGGCAGCGAGGCGAAACCTGCAGCCCAGAACTGCTCCACTTAACGCGGCGTGATGTGAGAGGAGCAGACAGGCGAGAGTGGAAGGCCCTACAGTCATGCAAAATGCAAAAGAAATATGACTTTATTATAGCCCCCTAATGGTGACATAACAATCTGTTGAAGCACTTCGGCAAATCTCAAAACATTTTTTTTTGGGGGGGGGGGGGGATGAAATAAAATAGCAAGGGAAGAATGGGGTCTTGAGGATGACATTGGGTGTGTTTATGGTTTGATGGGATTTTTTGTGACTACTGGAATTTTGAGTGACGACTGGTTTGATTGCTTGTTTGAGAACAATTGCTCTTAGACAGCTATATTGTGTGTTTGTGTGTACAGTATGTATGTGTGTATGTGTGAAAAATAAACCCCCTGACATATATGACTGGTATAACCCATTACCTACATAATATGAAAACATTATATACTCAACCTTAAAATCTGAGACCAATATGTAAATATTTAACTTCTATTTCTGACATGATGAAAAGTAGTCTATCTGACACACAATCCCCAGAGTACCTACTTTCAAGGAGTTCTTGGTGCATTCATTGACATCTTATACTAAGGAACGCATGTCAACTTGCCTAACTTGCCTAACTTGCCTGGATAATGGAGTGAAAAGATGAGAAACCACTCAACTTCAAAGATTTGAAGTAAATGTACTCATATTTAATGTACTTTGGGGAACACTTGAAATATACAGAATGTTTCTACATCTTGGGATTTACGTTAGTGAGACGCTTTAGCTGTACTCCTGAAAGTACAGACGTGGACTCATCAAACAGCTTGTGATCTATTTTGAACTACCCTGTTTCTCAACGCTAAGGTTTTGGAAAGGCAGAGAAGGAATGTGTTTAATTTGTTGTTATCATTTGTTCAGGGGACCACACAAATTGTACGCCTATGGTCAATGGCCAAATACATATTTAATAGAGAACATTTCAAAGGGTTCTATTTGTGGAATTAAGAAATAAATAAAATAAACACAAGCTTCTTCTTTCTTTTGAAAGGCCTCTGCAATTATTGCGGTAAATAATGGATGGCTGAAAGCATCCTACGCGTCCAGTTGCATCTGCGCTTGGACACTGTACTCACCAAGTAAACACTGATATTTATGAGTAGTGTTGTTTATCTTTGGAACAAAAGGATGTTCTACCACTTAACCCTAGCCTTTGTAGAGAATAGAAAATGGACAACACTAACATGAAAAATGAAGTTCCCTTTGTCCCCGGTGGTCCATTGTTACTCCCAGAATATGTTGTTTCTCCAGTCACATGAATAGCAAATATAGTCTATTCAGTATATAGTTCTCTAACTGACTGCTGCTGATGTGGAATAAAAAAAATGGTTTAGAAATAGGCACAAATTGTGTATTAAACACACATAATGAGAGGTAAAAAAATATACATTCTGGCAAAAGCTCTGTATGTAATACGCGAAATTAACAAGAGATATCAGTTGGTTGAAATGTAATTTGGTCCATTGTATCTATATATTTATATGTATCTATGCAGAGTCAGTGTGCTCCCTTGTGTACTTAGTCTATATGACATACTACATGGCAATGCACTCCAGTGTTTGCCCCTGGCTATGCAGGAAGTCCATTGAATCTTCAAGGCAAGCTCGGACGGAACACTTATATTTAGCTTTCTGGTACATTTTCTGTGCTGTGAAAATAATTGTATTGCTTTACATTTCTAAAATTCCTGTTGGCACAAAGCCTCATGTTCATGAACCTCATGTTATTTCAGCTCCTGTTTCTGCACGTGGGGACGATGTTCAAAGTCTAGCCTCCTTTTATGTCTCATATATTGATAAGGCTGGGGTCAATTCAAATTGAAATCAGTCAATTCAGGAAGCGATTTTAATAAATCGTTCAAAAATGGAAAAACGTTTCAAATAAATAGCTTCCACTCATCAGTTTATTGAGAAGTAATTGAAAATATATGCTCTTTTTTCAAATGTGGATTTGTTATTTAAGTTTACTTCCGGAATTGACTGCCTTCAATTCGAATTGACCCAAGCCCTGATATCTATGGCTTTTGGTACCTGAGTCCTAAACATTTTAACATGTGGACATGTGGCTAAAATTGATAGCCCATGCGACGGTAAACTTGAACCTTTTTGGCACATCTTTCAGCCCTGTGTGTAGATGACTAACGTTGATAGTGGCATGAATAGCTGATGACAGATTGGATGATTGTCTCCCGAGCTTCTCTCCCCAATGTGGATTATGATGATAGCCCAACCTCAGGCTGCTGTCATACTGTGTTGACTCCTAGATTAAATGTAGTGTGAGGGAGGTTCTTGGTGCCTTCCTGCAGTGACTGACAATACTGTACAGTTCTTGGGTAAGTTTGCCATGAGTTAGAGAGTCTGGGATTTAAGTGTGTTTGGAAATACGAAGCGACTAGTGAAATTATCCCACTCACTCATTTACATAAGGTGTACATAACTTCATAATAACTAGAGCATAATACATGAAACATGAATGCATAAATACATACTCTATGTATATTTACACCCTTAGAAAAACGGGTTCCAAAAGGGTACTTCGGCTGTCCCCATAAGAGAACCCTTTTTTGGTTCCAGGTAAACCCTTTTTGGTTCCAGGTAGAAACATTTTGAGTTCCATGTAGAAGCCTTTCCATATAGGGTTCGATATGGAACTCAACATGGTTCTACCTAGAACCAAAAAGGGTTCTACCTGAAACCAACAAGGGTTCTTCAAAGGGTTCTGCTATGGGGACAGCCGAAGAATCGTTTTAAGTTCTGGATAGCATGTTATTTTTCCTAAGAGTGTATACATACAATACATATACATATAATATAATACATATACATATACATATAATGCATGCATTGTGTGTAAAACAATATTATCGGGAACAGTAATTGTGGGTAGAGTAAGCAAACTGATTGAATAATATCTAAGCAGAGGCTATGGTCAGCTCGTAGGATCACTGTATAATGAGCCGGCTAGTTCTGTCCCACCATCTGCATGTGTGTATTAGTCAAAGCCATTGGATTTGTTTCAGACGAGTGGTTCCAACCGGAATAGCTGAAGTGTTACAAATTGTGTTTCCCTTGGATTCCAGCGAGTGCCAAAGTACTGGTGAACGGTTCACAGACCTGGTACAGAAGCACCATTACGTTGATGCCGGTTTGAGGAGTAGCAGCACAGCAAGTGGAATGGCACTCTGTTTATTAGTTCATTCATCATTGCTGCAGATTCATAGGAACAAAAGACGGATGTCTAAAGAGAGAACAGGGCTACATTGCCTTCAGAAAGTATTCATACCCCTTGACTTATTCCTCATTTTGTGGTGTTACAGCCTGAATTCAAAATGGCTAAAAACAAAAATCTCAATCAAGTTTTTAGAAATGGTGGCAAATCTATT
Source organism: Oncorhynchus mykiss (assembly GCF_013265735.2). Classification (NCBI taxonomy): domain Eukaryota; kingdom Metazoa; phylum Chordata; class Actinopteri; order Salmoniformes; family Salmonidae; genus Oncorhynchus; species Oncorhynchus mykiss. Next base: position 25,214,066 of record NC_048573.1, on the reverse strand, counting down.
TGAAAATGAAATTCAGAAATGTCTCATTTACATAAGTATTCACACTCCTGAGAGTTTGGCGGTGATTACAGCTTTGAGTCGACTTGTTTATGTCTGTATCAGCTTTACACATCTGGATTTGGGGATGTACTCCCATTCTTCCTTGCAAATTTTCTCAATTTCTTTTAAATTAGATGGGGATTGGCAGTGAACAGCAATCTGCAAGTCTTTCCACAGATTTTCAATGGGATTCATGTCTGGACTTTGGCTGGGCCACTCAAGGACTTACACATTCTTGTTCTGAAGCCATCCCAGCATTGGTTTGGCTCTATGCTTGGGGTCATTGTCCAGTTGGAACATAAATCTTCGCCCCCAGTTGAAGGTCGTTTGCACTTTGAAGCAGGTTCTCATCAAGAATTTGCCTGTATTTGGCTCCATTCACTGTCACCTCTATCCTTACCATCCTCCCTGTCCCTGCCGCTGAATAGCATCCTCATAGCATGATGCTGCCACCATCATGCTTCACGGTTGGGATGATGTTAGATGGGCGATGAGCTATGCCTGGTTTTCTCCAGACACAGCGCTTTGCATTCAGGCCAAATAGTTACATTCTTCTAATTAGACCACAGAATCTTTTGCCTTTATGATCTCATAGTCTTTTGCGTGCCTTTTTGCAAACTCCAGGCGTCGTGTCATTTGCCTTTTTCTCATGTGTGGCTTCCATCTGGCCACTCTCCCGTAAAGCCCAGACTAGTGAAGTGCTTTTAGAGACTGTTGTCCTTCTGGCAGGTTCTCCCGTCTCAGCCAAGGAACTCTGTAGTTCTGTCAGAGTTGTCATTGGGTTCTTGGTCACCTCCATGACCAAGGCCCTTCTTGCCCGGTTGCTCAGTTTGGTCGGATGGCCAGCTCTAGGCAGAGTCTGGGTACTTCCATATTTCTTCCATTTCCCAATTATGGAGATCATGTGCTCTTGGAAACTTCCAACACTCTAGAAATAGTTTTACACCTTTCCCCAGATATAAAGTATGCCTCATCACAATTCTATCTCGGAGGTTCCTTGAACTTCATGTTTTAGTCTCTGCTCTGACATGCACTGTCAACTGTGGGACCTTATATAGACAGATGTGTTTCTTTCTAAATCATGTCCAAACAATCGAATTGGCCACAGGTGGACTCCAATGATCTCAAGGATGATCAAAGGAAATTGGATGCACCTGAGCTCAATTTGGAGTGTCATAGCAAAAGCGGTGTGAATACCTACACTACCGGTCAAAAGTTTTAGAACACCTACTCATTCAAGGGTTTTTCTTCATTTTAACTATTGTCTACATTGTATAGTAATAGTGAAGACATCAAAACTATGAAATAACACATATGGAATCATGTAGTAACCAAAGAAGTGATAAACAAAGCTGTCATCAAGGCAAAGGGTGGCTATTTGAAAAATCTCAAATATAAAATATGTTTTGATTTGTTTAACACTTTTTGGTTACTACATGATTCCATATGTGTTATTTCATAGTTTGATGTCTTCACTATTATTCTGCAATGTACAAAATGAATAACAACTTGATAACAAATGTAAAACATACGGGTCTGTAAAATGTATATAGGTTCCGAAATGTTGAGAAATAGCACAGTTGCAAATAGAAATAAAATTGGATGGACATTGGAAATAGAGAAAGGCCAAGACCAAAAACAATCAAAATATAACTATTGTAAAATAGATTGTGTCTGTAAAATGTGTATAGTATGCATAAACTGAAGGTAGAAGCCTAAGTGTTATTGTTTATTAGTTTACTCCAATTGGGGGAAGGGTGGTAGGGTTTGCAGGGAATAATAAAGGTTAAAAAAAATAATAATAAAGAAAGAAATTACAAATAAAGAAAAACCCTTGAATGAGTAGGCGTTATACATTTTTTGACAGGTAGTGTATGTAAATGAGATATTTCTGTGTTTCATTTTCAATAAATGTGCAACAATTTCTAAAAACATGTTTTCACTTTGTCATTATGTGTAGATGGGTGAGAAAAAAAAAATGGAATTCAGGTTGAAACACAACAAAATGTGGAATAAGTTAAGGGGTATGAATACTTTCTGAAAGCACTGCATGTTCCAATCGCCATACTAGCAAGCCACTTTGAAGTCACACCCAACACATTGCTTCATTCGAAGTGTACTAGTGTGGATATTGTTATAGAGTCACTGTGTGACATACTAATTCAGATCACATCTGATTGTATGAATGTGAAGGGTAAAGCTTGTGATTCAGCAGGTCAAAACACACTTTCCTTGCATTTATTTTTCGATTAATGATATATGGAGAAAGGCCGTGTTATTGTGCCATCCTATCGTCATCCATAGGTTAAGCGGTTTACAAGCTGGGGTGACACAGGCTGTTAACAAACCGCAGGTGCATCTACCTGGCAGGCTGCCACTTAAGGCTAATTACCCACAATCCAATGAGTTCTATTTGGGTAAGTAGGCGATTGCCTTTTCCCTGCATCAAGCGGAGCTCTGCTCGTCTGCTCGTGTTCCACTCAGCTGGTGATTGTTCAGTGATATGCATTTCCCCATGTTAAAATCCCACGACTCCGGTTTTGCGCCTGTGATTTTAAGCTGTCACACAGGATTGAGCCGTGTGATGCGTAGCTGCTAAGCCCTCTGGAAGGATTTGCTTGGAGCACATGCAACCGCTCCGGCTGAAGGAAACAAAATGGCTTCGGGACAACCCGTTTACATTCCTGTGGTAGGAGACGTGGGTCAGGTTGCCATCCCCATCGCCAACTGTCTGGAAGGGGAGTGGTAAATCAACAGGAAATACAGCAGCTGTCAGCAATTGGATGGCATTCACTTTCACACTACAGTCATAAAGGAGTCAGCACATGACTCATCGGGTTCCATTACAGGAAGTCACAGTTGGTGATTGTTTGACCTCTGGAAGGTTTTTATAAAAGTGGACATTTGTATTTTGACCACATTTTGCATTGTACATTTAAGCACCTATTTGGAACCCATTGCTGACACCAGTGGACCGAATCTGAGGGTCACTTCAAACCAGTACAGGTCTTGCACATGCAAACCCAGTATGCCACCATTTTAGTTGCCACAAAGTCTTGAGTAAAGCCCTACTACTGATAGGCTGTATTCCATCTCATGCCAGAACCCAAGCTAATGGCATTAAGCAGTTTCATCTATCACAGGTATTAAAATAAAAGGGTGTTAGACTAAGGAATGATCATTGATGTTCATCCATGCCAACGATAACAGTGTTACCACACACTCATTGGATATTATTCTAGTTTCATAGACGGGTGATTTTGATGCTCAGCTGTCTAGGTGGGATGCCAAGTGAATCCAATTAAGAGTTTAATCTGACCATTGTTTGTGTTCACTTGTGGTACCAAACAGCCCTAGGGACTGCTGGGAGGAGGCCAGTCATATCCTCTGATTACTGTATTTCACTCAGTACAGTATGTAGCTAGCCGAGCTCATCTATAGTCACCTCAAACACTCTATGTAGGCTAGCTAGTAGAGCTGAACCATGGTCGCCCTGTGACACACCACACTGCTGGCAACATTGTCCAGCCATATCACCCGCAGTGGGCAAAGTAGCTTTAATCTTTTAATTAGATGGGACACAGCAATTTATCAAGAAACGTGTTTTGGATGATGCATGTTCTTTAAGTGGTCATATTTAATGAACCACTAACAGTCCACTATTGATCAGAGAGAAAAGAGAGGGGCTCACAAAAGAACTAAGAAACAGATATGTCTACACGCACACACACACACACACACTCACACATACACACAAACAGTGCACGCACAGTGCACACACACACACACACACACACAGGGTGCACACACACAGGGTGCACACCCACATATATACACATCATCGTGCAGACTTTGTGCCTCCTGGTGACATGTTATAGTCACAGTAGCCTCCTAGCGACTCCAGTCGATAGACTTCCATTAGGAGGGGATAGGCTGTCAAAGTAACCCATGACCTCCTCTCGCCCCCTTGGAGCCCACTGGCCTCTGCTGTCTGTATCAATATGAATTTTAGCCCCTGCGCCTGTCACCCACAATTCCTTATGTCCATTAGTCTCAAGTATCTTGTATTATTGATTTATGTTGGTCTTTTGTCCAAAGTATATACAATGATCTTAAAACAGGGACGATTTGATGTGTTGGATGGATTTCTATCCACTGGGGCATTGGAGTTCTTGTGTATTCTGCCCTTTTAATGATTTTCAGGGCTCTGTAACTCTGTTTGCATATTTGCAATATCTTATCGCCTTTCATAATTGCCTTAATAACAGTTATGCAAGCAGGCTAAACAGATGTGTCCGATAGTATGATGAGGTGTGACAGACATGGCCAGATGACAGGGCTTTTGAAGTCAAAGTGAAATGGACCTAAAAAGTCAAGGCATTTCATCTCGGTGGACTAGACGAAGAGAACTGCTGTTGTCATCGACATGGAAGAATGGCACAGCAAATCTCAATGTGGTTACAACCTTATGAGATGCTGGGAAAGCGCTATAGGTTTGGGTCTCTATCTTCATACTCAAAGGCATATTAGTCTGAAGGTGTTGTGACAATGGAAACTATAGTGTAAAACAATGTTATCAATGTTTGGGAACTGCTATTCACTGCTAGTCATTGTTCAGTTCCATAACAGAATGGTAAACGGCTCAAAGGAAAAAGGTCAATAAGAATGATGACAGATATCTTTTAACTTGCAACTTTGGAAAGAATATGGTGTTTCGCTGGCACTGCTTGTGTTTCATTGACAAAGCGGACTGGTGCTTGAGACAGGAAGGTTGAATGACCTTTGACTTTATTTTCATGTCCCAAGGCCTTTTTTCTCAGATAGGGTCACTGTAATTCCTTAGCCCTCATTCAATTCACAGAGGCACTGTGTCACTCCAGGCCACTAAAGTCGGCTAAATTAATGGATCAATAAGCCATCTGAAAGCCTATGGGGAGTACAGAGATTCCCCCAGTTGCTATCGGGTTACTAGTCATAATGAATGGGCTGTTGTTTATGTTGTAAAGTGCAGTGTCATTAAGTCTTTTGAACAAGCCCACCTCTCCAGACCTTACCACTAGGGAGATGCTCCTTGGGCCTTGAATATCCTCTTAAGGATTGGACCCTTTTTTTCTTATTCAATTTTAGCCTAAAATGACATACCCAAATCTAACTGCCTGTAGCTCAGGACCTGAAGCAAGGATATGCGTATACCCCCCTTGGAGAAAAAAAACGCGTTGATGTTTTTGGAAATTTGAAATTAATGTAGGAGAATATAACACATCAGATCTGGTGAAATGATAATACAAAGAAAAAACCTGAGTTTTTTATTGATTTATTTCATCTTTGAAATGCAAGAGAAAGGCCACAATGTATTATTCCAGTTTAGCCGCAATTTAGATGGCCACTAGATGGCAGCAGTGTATGTGCAAAGTTTAAACTGATCCAGTGAACCATTACATTACTGTTCAAAATGTTGTATCAAGTCTGCCCAAATGTGCTTAATTGGTTTATTGATACATTTCTTTCATTTCATTACATAACTGTGCACTATCCTCAAACAATAGCATGGTATTATTTCACTGTAATAGCAACTGTAAATTGGATAGTGCAGTTAGATTAACAAGAATGTAAGCTTTCTGCCCATATGTCCTGGGAAATTTTCTTGGTACTTACAATGTCACGCTAATCACATCACATAAACCACTGCAAATACTAATTGTAACATTGCACTTACGGCTTTAGCCCTAACCCTAATACAGTGTAAGGCTTAACAATACTTGTTACACTGTACTTACAGGGCTAATTATAGAACAATAACAATACTGTTAAGTGTGACGGTACCACATTGACCAAGATACTTGCGGATCTAAGCCTTAGGGGGATACCTAGTCAGTTGTACAACGGAACGCATTCAACTGAAATGTGTCTTCTGGGTTTAACCCAACCCCTCTGAATCAGAGAGGGGGGGGGGGGAGGGGCTGCCATAATCGACATATCCGTATATACAAACATATACAAACACACATTTTTGGAAATGATTTGATAAATATTGTATTTTGCCAATAGAAATGCATTGAATAACACATTCAGAAATGGCAAAACACACTGGTGCTGAGCGATTAGCGCTTTTTTAGGTTGGTTTTTGAAATGTTTGCAAATGTATTAAAAATAAAACACAGAAATACATTATTTACATAAGTATTCAGACCCTTGTCTATGAGACTTGAAATTGAGCTCAGATGCATCCTGTTTCCATTGATCATCCTTGAGATATTTATACAACTTGTTTAGAGTCCACCTGTGGTAAATTCAATTGATTTGGAAAGGCATGCACCTGTCTATATAAGGTCCCATAGTTGACAGTGCAAAACCAAGCCATGAGGTCGAAGGAATTGTCTGTAGAGCTACGAGACAGGATTGTGTCGAGGTACAGATCTGTGGAAGGGTACAAAAAAATGTCTGTATCATTGAAGGTCCCCAAGGACACTGTGGCCTCCTTCATTCTTCAATGGAAGAAGTTTGGAACCACCAAGACTCTTCTAGAGCGGGCCGCCAGGCCAAACTGAGCAATTGTGGGAGAAGGGCCTTGGTCAGGGGGGTGACCAAGAACCCGATGGTCACTCTGACAGAGCTCTAGAGTTCCTCTGTGGAGATGGGAGATCCTTCCAGAAGGACAATCTCTGCAGCACTCCACCAATCAGGCCTTTATGGTAGAGTGGCCAGACGGAAGCCACTCCTCAGTAAAAGGCACATGACAGCCCGCTTGGAGTTTGCCAAAAGAAACAAGATTCTCTGGTCTGATGAAACCAAGATTGAAATCTTTGGCCTGAATGCCAAGTCTGGAGGAAACCTGGCACCATCCCTACGAAGCATGGTGGTGGCAGCATAATGCTGTGGGGATGTTTTTCAGCTGCAGGGACTGGGAGACTAGTCAGGATCAAGGCAAAGATGAACGGAAAAAAGTACAGAGAGATGCTTAATGAAAGCCTGCTCCAAAATGCTCCGGACCTCAGACTGGGATGAAGGTTCACCTTCCAACAGGACTAGAACCCTAAGCACACAGCCAAGACAATGCAGGAGTGGCTTCGTGACAAGTCTCTGAATGTCTGAGTCCGGACTTGAACCCGATCGAACATCTCTCGAGAGACCTGAAAATAGCTGTAAAACGTTGCTCCCCATCCAACCTGACAGAGATTGAGAGGATCTGCAGTGAATAATGGGAGAAACTCCCCAAATACAGGTGTGCCAAGCTTGTAGAGTCATACCCAAGAAGACTTGATGTTGTAACCGCTGCCAAAGGTGCTTCAACAAAATACTGAGTAAAGGGTCTGCATACTTATGTAAATGTGATATTTCAGATTTTATTTTTGACAAATTAGCAAAATGTCTAAAAACCTGTTTTTCCTTTATCATTATGGGTATTGTGTGTAGTTTGATGAGGAGAGAAAAAACAAACAATTTAATCAATTTTAGAATAAGTCTATAACGTAACATAATATGGAAAAAGTCAAGTGGTCTGAATACTTTCCGAAGGCACTGTCTGACAAAATCACTATTTTTTTTAGTTCCTCAAAGTAAATAAGGCCTACTTTTATGACTACTGAATACCAACTATCAATCACTTAGTGTATGTCTTTTCAGGTAGAGATATCTGGCGAAGCAACAGCTGCTCTTCAAATCCCCTCACGATCATGCATTCTTCTGCCTCTCCATAGCAGGCATAAAAAAATACAGACCGGACAAGTAGATGTGCAATGGATTATGGACCATGTTTAATACGCCAAACTATGTAGAATATTGGCCTGTTGGAAACGATAACTCCCTACTACATCACACAGTTCAGGCTGGATCTGATTTATGTTTAGAGAAAATGTGCAATGTGCACATTGAGCTCACAGAAAAAAAACGTGCTAAATGGAATTCTATTAATTGATCTGATGCCGGTCAATTCATTGTTTAAAAAACGAAAATTAACCGAAATTTCTATATCTAGGAGATTATAAAGCTCAGGTAATATTTTTGTTTTTTTTGGACACATATGTAACCCCTTTTTTTTGTTGGCACAAAACTACCCTCATTCTGCCATATTTAAAAAAAACTGTACCTCCAGACGAGTTCTGTGACAGTTGTGGGGTTTGTAGAACCAAATGGATAACATCATCATGTTCGGGAGAGTCTCCCCTTTCCACACTGGGGTCATATTAGTTTGTAGCCCAAACGGTTCGGAAGCTACAAACAGAACTTGGGATGTCTCCTCGTCTGACAAACAGAGGTGTAGCTGTGCCACTTTCCACCGCAGATGCGGAAGGCTGACATACAATAGGTGGATGCGGTGGATTGACACGCAGAAAACAGATATCTCTAGCTTAATTAAACTGACGGATTTGGATTGGGATGTTTGTATTATGTTAATTGGATTGACGCACAGGTGTGTCAGTGGACTCTTAAGGATATTAAATCTGCTCTCAGGCCGCAATTGGCCCGTGGGCCTGTAGTTTGAGACCCCAGCTTTAGAATTTGTCTCATATGTGTCAGAATGATATACCATTATGTGAGTAGTTTGCATACAGTTATAGTAACATGGCTTAACGGGTGAGGACTTGCCTTTTGAATATAGGGCTACTGCTGAAATAACTGTGCTGATTCCCAATGTCTCAGTTCCGATGCATTTATAAACGTGACAAGCACAACTATCCCTAATTGCTGGTTGCTTTATCAATTTCACTCCACCCAAAGGCTGCTCTGTGCACTACTAATTAGTGGTAATTATATATCCCATACTAGAATGCACACAGAGGGCTTTATGGCAACACTGGCATGAGAATAGTGCCTTCATCACTGAAGTGTGAAAAAAGATGAATGGCACATTATTAGGTTAATTGAGCATCTGGTAAAACTCTAATCGCCTGTTAACAAAAAAGCAATTGATAAGGCTTGACATGGAATCCTTGATCCAAGCTGTCCCTCTTAGGTAATACAAATATGATTTAGTATGACAACATTGGGTTAGGTACCTCTGAGATGGAAATTAACAAACTGTGAGACTTCATAACAAATTGATTTCTGTAGAAACAAGAAAACCCAGTGAGCGCAATGTCGACGACGCAGAAATACATTCACGCACGCATATGCAAACACACACGCACACACACACTGAGTTGTCCTGTGTTTTAGATCAGTAATAATCGTGTACACCCCTTGGCTACACTGGCATCCATTGCCCACTTAGTGTTTTCAAGGTGATTCAACCTGACTTCTCCGATCTTCACAGGAATATGGAACCATTGCATTGAGAAACGGTGATGTTAACCAATATGGCCAAAGCAGTTGAACGGTGCTGTGTGTTTCTGTTTAAGCTATAACAGAGAAGCATTAGCATTTTAGTGGCATGAGAAAGGCTCACTCCACAAGGGTTCAACGTGACCACATTATCACTCGCAATTCGGGATCAATGATCTCACGAAATGTAGTGAAAAATAAGACATTTTAACATCGAATCAGAAACATGTGCTCTGTGGAGTACTCATGGTCAGGTTTGAGAGAAGTGCTGACTGTTCTGGAAAGTCTTGAGCTGTAGTACAGCCCGGAAATATCTCCAAACCAAACTCACAGTGCTGTTTCTCAATAGAAAACCCTCCTTTGTAAGCCACGGCTGGCAGGAAGTCAATAGAATGTATTAAACTACCCATAATGCTCTCCAGTCATCGATAGCCCTAAGTGAGTGCATATGGTGTCTCGACATTGGATTCTTTTGATCAGGTTGAGATTTTTAATGGATTTTTAGCCGCCTCTGACTGACAAGTCTGTGGATTGCAGCCCGGCTCAGGGAAGACTACAGGCAGCCAAAGGGTCATCTGAACCTTGTGGTTTGGGCTCAGAGTGCTTAGACACAGAGAGCGAACGCTGCGTTCGCAACCGTCGGACACTGGGAGAGTCAGGAAGTCTGGCGACTGTAACCCCCCCCCCCCCCCCCCTCCCTCCGCTTAAACATACACACACTCTCAGACTCATCGCCCCACCCCAAATGTGCACGCGCACACAGACAATCGGGATCATATTACTACATTTGTGCAGAAAACTTGCACTTTTGTTATTGAATGCATGTGCCGTGTCAATCTGTCAATATTCGATAGCATTGATCATATTTATCCTAATTCATTAACCAAGACACTAAAATGTCTACTTTTCTTTTTTCTGTTGTTGATATTGATTATATCCCGGATTAAATGACAATATATTGCTTTAATCCACACATAAAAACAGCTGTGCTATTATAGCACAACTAATCTGAGTGTAACTAGTACGGTACTAGTAGTTAGAGTTCTACTAGTACTATTCTGAGTTGGATTAGTAGAATAAAAACGTCTCCTGCCGTCTGTTGGGTAAAGAGAAACTAAAATCCAATCCACCAGATTGGCTCCAACTGGATCAAGGAGCTATGACATGATTGGTATGGGATTCTGTTTGGATGAATGACTGAATGTGACTGACTTGTGACATACAGCGTGGCAAAGCAATTCACTTTTTGTCCTGAATTCAAAGTGTTATGTATAGGGCAAATCTAATACAACACAATTCTGAGTACCACTCTCCATATTTTCAAGCATAGTGGTGGCTGCATCATGTTATTGGTATACTTGTAATCATTAAGGACTGGGGAGTTTTTCAGGATAGAAAAATAAATGGAATAGAGCTAAGCACAGGCAAGATCCTAGAGGAAAACCTGGTTGAGTCTGCTTTCCACCAGACACTGGGAGATAAATTCACCATTCAGCAGGACAATAACCTAAAACACAAGGCCAAATGTACACTGAAGTTGCTTACCAAGAAGACAGTGAATGTTCCTGAGTGGCCTAACTACAGTTTTGACTTAAATCTGCTTGGCAAGATCTATGGCAAGACCATGGCAATGATCAAAAACCAGTATGACAGAGCTTGAATAATGTTTTAAAGAATAATGGGCAAATGTTGCACAATCCAGGTGTGGAAACTCTTGGAGACTTACACAGAAAGACTCACAGCTGTATTCGCTGCCAAATGTGCTTCTACAAAGTATTCACTCTTACGTAAATGAAATATTTCTGCATGCAATTTCAATAAATTTGCAAACATTTAAAAAAAAAAACATGTTTTCACTTTGTTATTATGGGATATTGTCTAAAACATCTATTTAATCCATTTTGAATTCAGGCTGTATCACAACAAAATGTGGAATAAGTCAAGGGGTGTGAGTATTTTCAGAAGGCACTGTAGGCACAGACTCGTCTCTTATGTATTTACACAGGGAACATACATAAGGGACCTCTGCACTCATAAGGTCATTGGAAAACGTTCCACATTTTGACCTGCACAATGAAAAAGCTTTCAAGTTGAAAGGGCAACAAATGATTTGTTATGTGCTAGTTTTGAGTTTAAAGATCCGTATTTAATCATGTGTAGACTGTTTTAACACGGTGCAAGTGCTACATTGAAATAAAGTCCATTTGGTAATGGTATATGTGTTGCTCATGTTCACCCACAAAACACTGCAGGTATTTTATTTACAGATATCAACATAGTTCTCGGTCATAGGTCTGCACACACAACCTTAATTCATAGTATTATTTTTTACAATAAAAAGGCACTATCAAGTACTGGGAATTGTGACTAAATATATCATTGAGGTTCACCCACTGATAATCCCAGTGTTCATGGTTGCAATAATGGGTGCAAGATAGGACAAATCCTATTAAATAGATGTTCCATTCAAACACAATGGTAATAAACAACCTTGTCAAGGTTTTCTTTTCATTTCACTTTCCATTTCACTTTGTATTTATTCACAATTTCAAAAGGGCCAACGTGCTGTTGGATTTCATATGTAGATATGTACAGTGTACAGTCTTTGTAAAGGGACGAGAGACAGGAATTTGGTAGAGAAAACAACTGATTTGAGTGCAGACTAAGTGGTTGAGTGAACAGGTTAACAGTAGCAGGGCTGTGAGCGGCTGTGACAGGGAGAAAGCAGCGCGAGGCCCTGCCACTGAAGGGGGAACTGACCCGGAAACACTGTGGAAGTGCAGCCAGCGATTGCCGTTCCGAATGTAAATATGCATGCACCATATCTCTCCTTTTTCGTTGTGTCTTTCTTTCCCTCACAAACATGCAAGCACATAATACAGACATACATGCACCGTTTAACACACACACACACACACACACACACACACACACACACACACATAATCACAAGCAGGCAGAACATATTTAACATAGATCCTCATAAAAGTGCCAACACACACACACACATAGAGGAAATACACAAGGTTGCACATGAATTAAACATCATATGTGTCTCCAATTCTGTCCTATATTGCAATAAGAAACCCTTGCATGGTTTTTGGGTAGTTCACAGACCTTCAAGTCAATTCCTGTCACTTCTCTTACCATTTAAGTCTAACTTGCTTATAGTAGTACTTATATATAAGCATTAGAGCCGCACTCAATAGAGCTTGTCAGCTTGTAGTCCAAAAATACGGGAATGAATTACCGCTGGTTCGTTCAGCCATTCCTATGGTGGAAATTAATGGGGGAAAGGATGGGGTTTTGGAATAAATGCCAAAAATAAGATCTGACTTTTACACAGGCTTAGGCGATCTTATACGTTTTGTTCTATGGGATAATATCAGTCAGTTAACATGACCTTTATGAATTATGAAGCCTTGATGTGCTTTATGTGCTTGTTTTGATTACATAAATGCTGCGAAATTCACAAAAAGTGACATTAGCTGATGAAAATGATCTTAGATCAAAACGTATAAGATCTCATAAGCCTGTGTTTACCAGACTTTATTTTCTGTGTTTATCCCGAAAACCCTACAAAAAAAAAGAAAACATAGGTTTTGGCCAACGAGCCATGGCAGAGTTAAGTGCCTACAAAAAGACGCCATTACTATTTCTCTCTATTGAAGCATAATATTACATAGGCAAGTAAACTACAAAGTACATACATTGCTATGCTTACAACTGTTTTATCTGTTTGCTGCTGGCACAATTTAAAATATTTGCGAATAAACTGCTACTGAAGGTAAATGCATAACCTTAAGCAATAATGGTTGAGTAGGTGAACAGAATTAATTAAATGTTCCTTGATAATGCAATGGGCATAAAGATGTATATATGTGTAAACACACAAATTGCAGACAGGAATCACAGCTGTAACTTCAAAATAAAGTTGGACCGAATTAGCACTTGGGGAGAAGAAAAAAAAACATTCAACGTGAATACTTATTGAAGCTTGCTGTATGAATGTTGAATATTTGATGTAATATCCCGTAGCCTAGCATTATTATAGTCAAGACGTAATTCAACAAACTCAGCGATCGCAAATATTACAACATTTTATTGCATATTATCATCTTCATGATATAAGTCAACAGCTTTACAATCTGTCCTTTAAAATGCTATTAGATAATGAGATGTAAAAAAAAAAAAAGAAAAAAGAGAGAGTATAAATGAACATGGAACTGCAAAAGTAAGGCCATATAAATTAAACTCTAATTAGACTGCACAGAGAGAAAGATATGTCAACAATGTAAGACTATAGCTACAATACTTAGAACATGTTACATGGAACTATATAGGAAGCAAGCAACAACTACTGGTGTGATAACAAAGATGGGCCTATAAAGTGAACCAAAAGGTCAAAGATCAAATCCCAAACACAACATAAACATACATTCATTCAAATGTCATTACTGTACAAAATAAAATGGATCAAATAACAATAATGCATGCATAGATCATACTTTGGTATGGTGCGTAATCATTGATGAAATAGCTGTGGGAAAAGTAGAAATAATCATTATAATATACTTTATAATAATATTAAAAATAATAATAATAATAATAACGTGTAGGCTACACCGACTATATAGGCTCCCCTTGGGCCCTAATCTTTATTTCAACTCACCCAAAACCATTTAACTTTTTATTAACTTCATTGTTTGCAATTGTGAAAGCCAGCATAAACTGAATAGCCCTATTATCTATGTATACGGAAGAAATGTGGCATATTCAGTGATGCTGAATTTGTATTAACATTCTTCAAAATGAAATTTACAAAAGTAAAACGTTACTACCATGTGTCAGTGGGTTCATCCATGTCAATCAAACGTTTTGGATTGCCATGGATGTCGACTGGGTAGCGCATTCCAGAGTAGGCTACATCCCTAAAAGTCATCCGTCTGCATCGAAAAGGCTAAAATATTTACCAGCATTTGAAAAATAAATGTAAGGCGCGCTGTTTCCTGGATACATAACAGGGAAAGGCATTGGTAGCAAACATCCGCCCAATATGTTGCTATCTTTGTAAAGAGTTGGTAATTGCACATTTTTCCCGACATCTGAAAAGTGGTCGACTGGAACTGGTCCTTCAATGTCCGTGGATAACTGTCGCTTCAATTTATTCCGACGATTCTGGAACCAAATTTTCACTTGGGTCTCGGTAAGTTGTAATGAATTCGCCAGACACCCGCGTTCTGCACTGCTCAGGTACCTTTTCATGTCAAAGGTAGATTCCAGCTGAAAAATTTGCCTCTTGGAGAATATAGTGCGTGTTTTCTTCTTTGCCATTGCTTTGGTTTTCGAGTTGCCTTTATGTTGCTCAGGTGCATCGTCGCAGCTGCTAGTGCTCTCCGTCCTTGGACAAGTGTCAATCATCTTCGTCGCCTTGACGTCCTCCTCGCAGACAGAAAGCGCACGAGTGGAGGCATCGTGGCGGGTGCTGTTTGTTTGCGCTGTGAAATGAAGCGATAAAACTTGTTTTGATGCAATGGTGACAACAACTCGTATATCATCTGTCACACCCACTGGACCACAGTAAGTGTTATATGAAAAATGATATAACCCAGAGTTTGAAGTAGCCTAGGCTGGATAGTATTTTAATTGCTCAGTTGTTATAGTTTACCATAAATGAACACATGCAAAACCTAAATGGGCGATTTTAAGACAACCAAATAAGGGCTCACCTGTCTCGGTGTGTGTGTAGTTTGACTCATGCCTTCTTTCTACGTCGTAGTGCTCAAATCGGTGGGTAAAAATATTTGTACAGCCGGCGTCGCTCTGCACTTTTGAGTCGTATGCATCCAAGTTGCTGTTGTTGTTTTGCTTCAGACTAAGAATATTGTCAATTGTGAATTTCAATGAAGCAGTCCGACAGGGAATAACCTCCTTGTTCATATTCCCCGACATTTGCAGTTTTTCTTGTGTTCTGAATGGTGAATTGAGGACCCCAAAACATCGAAGACTCCAGATACTCCAAGCACCATTGCTCCTCGATTGCAACTACACCAGGACGTAGAGTATCGTTTATTCAATGAACCGGAAGTATGTGGTTTAGCTGCTTTTGATTGGTGAGATTGTGAGGCAGCGTGAAGACAAATAGGTGACGCCTATCAGATGAGAGCGGGAAGCATATTTAGGCAAGACTGAAGTTAACCTCCTTGATTGTTTCCTCGTGTTTTCTTGGGAATATTCACTTTACAGTTAATAGTGCCCAAACTATTTTGTAGATGCTCCAATTCTTTACACAATTAGGCTACATAAATAATTGGCATATAGCTAAAATAGGCTATATAGGTATTCCACTCCATATATGCCTAAGTGATGTCACATTCATACAGTTGAGACTGATATTAACCAGTATCACTTTTTTGCTCCCATTAATCATATTAATTGAAACGTTAAGGTGGGCACTGATATTACCTCTCCAACAGATTAGTCATAATGTCGTTTTGGAATTTCATTTGATTTTCAGTGTTACTCATTAGACAGCTATAGGGAGATTGAGGTTTTAGAAATGTAGGCTATTAGGCTGATAAATGATGTCAGTATATGAGGCCTAGCCTATATTCTAGACATTCTATTAAAATGTTCTAATTTGACGAAATCAGTTTCCATTATGTCTAATGTAGTTAATTTCAACAATTTCATTTAATTAATCATTTTAAACAACTTAATTAACAATTTAATTCAATTCAAAGTGTTAAAAAAATGGAAATCTGTATTTACCCATGCCCCTATCCTGAGCCTTAACAAATAGCCTGTTGAATAAGAAGACATGTATTTTCAGTCGTCCCTTTAAATGTCTGCATCTTCTAAACGGTGGTGTGGAATTTCTAAAATAATTGTTCCTTAACTTTTTGAATTGTCTACCAAATAAGGCCTAAATGCGGGGGTATACATAGTTTGCTGGTCGTGAAAATATCCTGGTGAATGTTCAGGAATTTTGAAATGGAAAATGCGTATTGCTCGGGTTGGATTGGGCTTTCAGTGTTATTTTCGATGGCTGTAGGCCGAGGCCTAGCCACTGGTCAGATAGAGCCTTACTGAGACTGGCTTTCAACACAACAACAATTCGCGCTAACGATGATAATACAAAGCAGGCCTTTTAATCAACACAATAAACATCAAACATGGTGTGCACTTCATACATTTTTATTTACATTGATCGGACAACTCGTGTACAAAATGTCATATGAAACCCACTTTAAATAGCCTAAGAAATTTAAAATAATACAGTCCCCGTAACTCCATGCTCGTAAAAAGTCTATCTACAGGTTACAAATTTTGTCATTTAAAAATAATACAAACACACAAACTGGTTGACTAACCCTTGACAATATTCCATCCAGTTTCCATGTAAATAATTATATACATCTAATGATATATGCTTAAGTTAACATCCCCAAATGTAGAATAGTGTCTGGCTTGAGGGATTCACATTTTTGCACAGACTCAAATCAAGAAAATACATGGCAATTGCAACTTGCAAATTAAAATAGAGAAGTTCGTTGGGGCCTATAGACTAAACAGGTTGGTCAAAGTGTTGTTGCCTTATGAATGTGGCTGTGATTTTGGTGACTTGCAATAAAGTCACTGTCAGCAATGAATCCAAACGCGGAAACCTCGGGAGTCCAATGGGTGCACGTTTTGGTTTTTGCCCTAGCACTACATAACTGATTCAAGTAATCAACTAATCATCAAGCTTTGATTATTTGAATCATCTGTGTAGTGCTAGGGCAACAATCTAAACGTGCACCCCTTGGAGTCCCCAGGACCGAGTTTGGTAAACGCTGCTCTACCATGTCCACATGTCCAATACGTTCATTCCATATAATACACCAATAATGTGTGTCTCACACAAGGCCTGTGATTTGTGATCTTATAAAAGACATGGGGTGGGTGAATTGGGAGACGGGATAATTTACAGTACTCGAGAAGGGTGGAGACACCTGTGCCAGGTTTGCGCTCAGTGTCCCAGGTGCTGCGTTCTCGTGGTACAGAATAGGAACCCTGACAATCCTTTGAGCCGAATACGAGATGCTCGTGGCCTCAATGTCGGCGGCTAGCTGTCTCTTCCACTTGTTCCTGCGGTTCTGGAACCAAATCTTGACCTGCGTCTCGGTGAGCTGTAGAGAGGTGGCTAACCCCGCCCGCTCAGTGCTGCTCAGGTAGCGTTTCATGTCGAAGGTGGACTCCAGCTGGAAAACCTGACTCCGGCTGAACACGGTGCGGGTCTTCTTCTTGCAAGCTGCTTTCGTATCAGGTGTTTCACTGTCTTCCCGGGCGAAGCAGGAAGACCCTGTTTCGTCATCCTTGTCGTCTGTCAGACTTCCCTCTGCCCTCTCGTCCGGTTGGTCGTTGTCTTCCACCGGCTCCGGTAGAGCGGGAGAATCCCGGTTGCTGGTTTTTAGAGAGCCTCCGGGATCATCGGAGTTGCTGGAGTGGCACTGCGGACCTGAAATGAACGAGGAGTGTCATGAGCTACATTTTACGCACCGGCCAATAGGGATCAATAAGTGCATGTATCTCGCAATCATGATATCAACCCCAATGGCAGCAGTGACAAGTGATTGCAGTTTTCGACGGTAGTCGATTTTTAAAGTGCTGCGGGCAGGCCATCCTGTCGCCTAACAAAACATAGAATAATGAGCTCTTAGCTTGTAATGAAACACGTAATGAAACACAGCCTTGCAATTGTATGATAAGCATAATTAGGGTGTATGAGATTAATTTCCAGTCAGTGTTACGTTTGAAATGTATCGAAGTGGCGTGCCATACCCGGTTTAAAGAGGAACCGAATGGAGAAGTTTTACGGGGTAAGAGCGAATACACTAGTGCTGTTATGGTTTGTTGCAGGATATGTGGGCTATGCATTGTCTATTTTTACTGGCATGGCATGTATTGTGTATTTACATTGGAAAGAAGAATATAAGCTACTAGGCTATTACGCACAGGAACCTCAAAGCATTGTCGATAGCAGCTCTTTCACGTTGTTTTTGTCTGAGGAAATGCGTAGCCTATTCTCAAATGCTCCTTATTGTGAGAGCGGATCTGCCTAAGAAGAATGTAGGATGTTAGCTAGTAAACAAGCTACCCTACATACAGTTGTGTGTGGTTATAGACTACCCGTTATGTCGCTTCCATACATACACTACATAGATAGACATTTGGGACAATTAACAAAAGTGACTCTAAGACCTACTCTGTAAATCACTGCAAGCTTTGTTTGGCGATGTCCCACACCAGTGGCGTTGGACGTTTAATCCAAAGTAAGACACTTGACGCTCCACTTGGTTGCAGCGGCTCTCAATGACAGCGACTTGGTTGCAAGAGAGTCCCGTTTCCTTACAATCCCCCTCATCTTCGGTCGTAGAGAGCCTGTCTGTAGTCCCGGTAGTAGACCGAAGTAAATTCTCAATGGAAAATGACGAGCTTCTTGACGTTGGACCATGATGTTGAGACTCCGGTGCCTTAACAAGCATATTTTTTTGTCGTCTTCAAACCACCTAGTCACCGATAAATAAATGACTTACAAAATATTTACGTGCTGTTTAGACATTCTTGTGTGTCTCTTTTGCTTGGTCTTAGTTATGCCTAATCTTTCTCTTGAAGTCCGTCGAGCTATCCATGAGAGTTCGAGATAGAGCGCGAGAATGTGAGTGAATCCGTAGATATACTACTGTAAATTACATGGCGCGATCCACTCGAAGCAAAAAAATTGCCTCTTGCGATTGGACAGTGGAGGCAGCGAGCAAGATTACTCCAGAAAAATACGAGAATTACTCGCTTTGAGCCCCCTACTATACACTGTGTGATAGTCTGCATTGAGGGGTTGAACGGGACCCCGTCTCTCAGATGCTTTATTTAGGTCAATTAGGGAACAAATCAAAGCCGAGATACGGCTGTGTCCCCGGGCTGGGATGCATGGTAGATGAGATGGCTTCTTGGAGAATGACACAGTACCTCCTATTGGTTACTTTTGTCTATGCACGCTCTAAATGTATTATACCATTTATATTTGCATGCATGCATTCTTTCTCGTGCAATGACTATTCCAATTGATAGGAGGATGGACACGTGCAATTCATAGAATATCAATAGACTATCAATTTCACAATCAATGCAGTTTAGCTAAACATAACGTAACCCTTTCTCTAACGGGTATAGACAGTCCAGGGTATAGGATTTGGATTTTGCAGGAATTCAGTTTTCATTATTAGTAATTATTTATTTATTTGTTTATTTGGATACCCATTCGTTTTTTGCAGAAGCAGCAGCTACTCTTCCTGGGGTCCACAAAAACAAAAACACAAACACTGACGCTGATAGGCAAAGACAGTCACACACATTTAAAATAGAACGATATACAAACAATAAAATAACCAAATATGATGTGTGTGTTGGAGTGTGTCTGTGTGTTATGGCCGATAATTGTCTTGTTAAGCAGCATATAGCTATTGATCTGGGCCTAGTTTACCTCTATATGTAAAAGGCTTATTACATTAATACTAAGTTTAGTCAACATGTTTTTGTTTTTTTCTTTGGCCTACTTTTAAAAGTTACTTTAGTGCCCAAAAAGTGTCCCAAGATATCTCATTCAAATAACGATATCGCTGTTATTGTATACCTACCTCAGATTGTTTAGCCAAACTACCCAATATTAAATACGTTTTTATAACAGGGTAAATTGGAGTGGTTTCCAATATAGGCATTTTAATATAATAAACGAACAGATATTATGCAAAACAGCGTGTGAAATATTGTCTTATTGGGCCTGAAATTCAAATATAAGTTGTGCATTGTATTGTGTATTGTATTAATTTCATATGTGTTCATTTTCATTGAATGGTTTCAGGCAAGCAATGCTATGCAGCTTAAGAGTTTTGTATATTAGGGTGATGATTATGATGATTACGGTGATGATGATTATTATTAGGCTTTTATTATTACTATTATTATTATTACATTTTTCAATAAACTTAGCTATTTCATCTAACTTTTAATTTGATTTCCAATTGCACATTATGCTCTAAACCTGGCCAGTAAAACGTCAAACAATCCCAAAACAGTTTCCCGAGTGCCTTTAACCCAATTTAGTAAAACTAAGCCATCATTAATATTCTAAATGTTTATTGAATGTTATAGGTTTCGGTACTGAGCTTTAATAGAGTGAATTACTATTCAATATTTGCTTTAATCATCTTTATCGTGATAAATGTTAGGTTAAAATCACATTTGCGTCGTAGAAAATTGGGCGTTACCCAAATAGACAGATATTTGAGGTGTTTATTTTGTATTTTGGACACCAGACCATGCACTAGGACTGGCGTGGCGTGTTATAGTAATCACAAAAATATAAAATATGATTATTATAAATTAATGTATATTCAAGTTGATTAATAGCCCATAGGGTCAGTAATTTGAAGATTCGCTAAAATAGATATCAAATGTTCGTTGAGTCATTGATTAAACAAACCACTCAGATAACAAATCAGAAATCCCCCTCAGATAACAAATCAGAAATTTCTCTCATCAGTAGTTACAATAGATAGACAAAATATGAATTTAAACTTCAATTTAAATGACTAGATTAAAGGTTTTCCCAATATGTTATTTTAGATTGACTTCAAACTTGACTATGCAAACTTTTTTGGTTGAATTTAGGATTGTTGATCGACCACCAAGCTATGTCCACCTAATTCTCTTTTATTTCCTGTGCTTTGTAGGATGAACCTATTTTAGTTTAATTGACTAATATGTTTATTTGTTTTGAATTGTGATAGGAACTGTGATAACCCTTCAGACATCACACGTTTCATAATTATCTCACGATAAACACGTGACTAATTGTGCATTTTACCCACTGATGGACTTGAGAACATGTGACTCACCTCTAAGCAAGGCCCCTATGGCCTATATCATATATCAGTGTCTGCAGCTCTTTGCATGATGCCAAAGAGTCTTGTGCTGGTTATCCTGTAAAGACTACGTAAGAAGGTGTAACTAGGGCTGCATAGTCTTTGCTCGCACATCTATTAATATGCAGAATGAAAATAACTAAGCTATAACCTCATACAGTGTCTTCACCTTAAAAACACCCATTGAAAAACACAGGTGAAAAATACATTGGCTGTGGCACTTCACATTAAGTGGCTCTAAAACCTAGCCAGGCATGTATGCACATGTTTTTACTTACAGTGGTGTTCATTTGCAGTTTTTGTAATAAAACATTGGATTTTATATGCGTTAGGTTTGTACACAAATTCTAATAATTGTGGATACATATTGCCTCAATCTAGAAATATTGCTTTAGATTGCAGTTTACATATACTTTAAATTGTGCAAGCCACAAAGTATAACAGTTGAACTCTGCTGCAGTGTTTACCCGCATTGTACTTACATTGCATGTGTGACCCAAAATACAATATTATTTTAAAATCATGATGTTTTCAAACTGTAACGCTCGTTGTTGCATGAAGAAGGAGTGGACCAAAGCGCAGCGTGGTACCTGCTCATGATATTTAAATAAACTGAACACGGAAACAAAAAAGTGTAACAAACCGAAAAACAGTTCTGTCTGGTGCAGACACATAACAACTACCCACAAAAAACAGGTGGGAAAAAGCTGCCTATGTATGATTCTCAAACAGAGACAATGATAGACAGTTGCCTCTGATTGAGAACCACACCCGGCCAAACACAAAGAAATAGAAAACATATAAATAAAGAAACTAGAATGCCCACCCTAGTCACACCCTGGCCTAACCAAAATAGAGAATAAAAACCTCTCTATGGCCAGGGCATGACAGTACCCTCCCCTCCCCCCAAATGTGCGGACTCCGGCTGCAAAACCTGACTCTAAAGGGGAGGGTCCGGGTGGGCCTCCTTTACAGCGGCGGCTCTGGTGCGGGACGTAGACCCCCCTCCGCCTCTGGCTCCCCCCACCTTGGTGGCGCCTCTGGTGCAGGGACCCCCGTTGCTGGAGGCTCCGTTCCATGTCTCCTCACTGGAGGCTTCTTGCCATGGATCATCACTGGAGGCTTCGTGCCATGGATCATCACTGGAGGCTTCGTGCCATGGATCATCACTGGAGGCTTCGTGCCATGGATCATCACTGGAGGCTTCGTGCCATGGATCATCACTGGAGGCTTCTTGCCATGGATCATCACTGGAGGCCTCGTGCCATGGATCATCACTGGAGGCCTCGTGCCATGGATCATCACTGGAGGCTTCGTGCCATGGTTCATCACAGGAGGCTTCTTGCCATGGATCATCACTGGATGGAGGACACGTATGGGCAGTCTGGTACGTTGAGCTGCCACAGGGCTCACCAGGCTGGGGAGACATACAGGAGGCCCTGTCCTAGGCAGAGGCACCGGATACACTGGGCCGTGGAGGCGCACTGGGGGTCTCGAGCTAGGAGCCTGCACAACACGTCCTGACTGGATGGTTACTTTGGCCCGGCACGTGCGGGGCGCAGGCACAGGACCCACTGGGCTATGCAGACACACTGGAGACACAGTGCGCAGAGCCTGCGCAGGATATCCTGGGCCGTAGAGACGTACTGGAGGTCTGGAGAGCAGGGCTGGCACAATCCGTCCTGGCTGGATGCTCACCCTAGCCCGGCAGATGCGGGGAGCTGGGATGTAGTGCACCGGGCTAAGAACACGCACTGGAGACACCGTGCGCTCCACCGCATAACACGGTGCCTGACCAGTACGACGCCCGCCATGGTAAGCATGGGGAGTTGGCTCAGGTCTCCAACCTGACTCTGTGCCGCCCCCCAAATATTTTTTAGGGGCTGCCTCTCGGGCTTCCTTGCCAGCCGTGTTCGTCTCACCGACTCCATCCTCCGGTATCCCTCTTCGCACTGCTCCATAGAATCCCAGGCGGGCTCTGGCACTCTCCCTGGGTCGACCGACCACCTCTCTACCTCCTCCCAGGTTGTCTCACACCCCTGGCCACGCTGCTCCTTCTTACCACGCTGCTTGGTCCTTTGGTGGTGGGTAGTTCGGTAACACTCGTTGTTGCATGAAGAAGGAGTGGACCAAAGCGCAGCGTGGAACGTGTTCATGATATTTATTTAAACTGAACACTGAAACAAAAGAACAAAGTGGAACAAAACGAAACAGTTCTGTCTGGTATAGACACAAAACAGAAAACAACTACCCACAAAACACAGGTGGGAAAAAGCTGCCAACGATAGACAGCTGCCTCTGATTGAGAACCACACCCGGCCAAACACAAAGAAATAGAAAACATAGAAATAAAGAAACTAGAATGCCCACCCTAGTCACACCCTGGCCTAACCAAAATAGTGAATAAAAGCCTCTCTATGGCCAGGGCGTGACAGAAACTATACAACACACCCCCTAAAAATGTAACAATGCAACATTGCTTGATTATTATGAGTCACAGGCCGTGTCTAGACTTGACAGTTCATGCAGCTTTAGTATTCTGATCATGGATTTCTGATCATGGAATTCTAAACATGTCATGCATCTACACCAATATTTAAATGTGTCTACCGTGTCCCCTGTGTTTCCGGATTCCCTTTTCCCGAGCTATATTCAAATGCCAGTATGCATTCTACAAACGGTGGAATAGGCCAAATATGATAATAACACAACGACAACTGATGGCAGTAGCTAACTACTGTAGCTAACTAGCAGGCTGTAGCTAGACATCAAGCTAGCAAGCGACGCTAAAGGGATAGAAAACGGGTTAGTATAACTAGCCAAACACTACATTTTAGCTAGCTGGCAAGCATTTATGAGGCCAGCAAACAAATTCCTCACGTGCTAGGAACGTATTTCCTCCAACGTTATAATGAAAAGGTGCCTCGGTTCCAAAACACAAGTATTCTGGAGACTTGTCGGAGTGCTGATGACGTTTCCCACTGTATGCTCTTTCGGTAGCCTGATTGTCTCCAGTCTGAGTAGAAACCTGCAAACAATCACCTCCTGAAGTGGTCAGCCAGATCTGAACACAGTCAGACCACAAAGCAACTTTTGTGCATCTAGAACCGCCTTTTCAATGTGATCTTCGTATTCTGATAGCAGAAGTTGCATGTAAGTGTCAGGTGTAGACACGACCATAGAGACATGTTGAATCCTTACAAGAATACGAGAGTACAGGACCTCCAGCCTTCAGAGAGATTTGCTATTTTAACAGAGCTGAGATTTACTTTGACGTGCAAAGTGTAGCAATACAGGTGATATCAGTTATTGACATAGACATGGTGGTGTAGCAGGAAGATTGGAATACTGTGAACCAAGCGGTTGTGAGTTCAAATCGCAGGTGAGGACATGTTGAATACTAATTACTGTATAAATGAACATGCACAATGTAATCATGTATGTCAGCGTGTGTCAAATATGTAAGTTGAAAACATTGTTGAATGAACATATGAAACAAGTTGAGCAAACACATAATTTTAAGTTGACTGAATTTTTGCCTACGTTTTCTCATGTTGGAGCTAAATTTGGCCAACTAATAATGTTAAAATCAGATAAAACGTTGAGTAAACGAAACAAAAAGGCAGTGGAACCAGTTACTTAATAATATTTAGTTGAAACAACTTGATTTTTATTTCCAGTGAACAGCAATTGACTCATTTGGATCTTCTTCATTTCCGTGTGTGTAGGCCTACAGCATTTCATTACATTTAGTTTAATCAGCCACAGTTCCACTGTCTTAGATCTATTTAGTATATGTGCTCACTGACATTATTATTTACCCCCCCCCCCCCACCCCCTCCCAGGATACCGATTACTCAGTGTTAATCTTAATCTTACATAAATAATTGTCAAAATAATCCCCCACAAATGCATACAGGCTATAGAGATAGGTGTAACATACTATAGAGGCTTAAGGCTAGATAAGACTACAACAGCACACACTTACTTAAGCCCCCTATTTCAGTTGGACTAGACAAGGGTTATCAATCCATAACGCATTTGCTCTATACACCACTGATTATTCTGATTCCCAGGTTTAGTCTTGAGATTACTCATCCATATACTGAACCCATTAATAGTCCCCAAATTCAAATTCCTATATCATTAGTAACATATACGGTATGTTTTGCTTCTTCTTCTACTGTCTGCATTACGGAATCCAGAGGATGAGGATGACTGTATTAGAAGTTTGTCTGTCGCGGGAAGCCTCCTGTACCATTACCGCAGCAGCAGAGACGATAATAGGTCACTGTCAGAGGGCACTCTGCCAAGGTCAAGGCCATGGCCCAGAAAGCAGCAGTGTATATGAGGTCATGAAGGTCCAGACATCTAAGATGAATCTGCCTTTAGAGAGGCAGTCTTCCAGAACACCATTGCTTTTTGATATGTCCTGTGTTTGTTGAACTTGCCTAATGTAGTACCTCTATTTGTACCTCTCTCTCTCTCTATCCCGCTCTCTGTCTCGCTCTTTCTCTGTCTCGCTCTACCGGTATATTTTGCCCAAAATATTACAGTGGTTTATAGCTTAATTCCATGCCGTTTTCATAACATTTTTGACACATACAGTGTGGTCCGAAATTATTAACACCCTTGATAAAGATGAGCCAAAATGACTGTATAAAATAAATCATTCAAATACTGAGCTATATTGAATGCAAAAAAATACATACTAATACAATTGCTCAGAGAAAGACATTTTGTTTAACAAGTATTACTTTTTTTTCTCAAAAAGGTAGGGGTCAAAATGATTGACACCACTGTTTTCAACACCGTTCAATACATTACCTTGTGGATCTTGATGTTTGCTTGGGGTTATTATCTTGCTGGAAGATCCACTTGTAGCCAAGTCTCAGCCTCCTAGCAGAGGCAACCAGGTTTTTGGCAAAAATATCCTTGTACTGGGTAAAATTCATGATACCGTTGACATAAGGACCAGGACCAGTGGAAGCAAAATAGCCACATAACTTCAATGATCCACCACCATATGTTACAGTATGTATGGGGTTCTTTTCTGATCATTTAGACGCCAAGCCCAACACTGGTGTGCATGGCCAAAGAAATGTTCATGTCATCTGACCAAAGCACCGGGTCCAATCCAAGTGCTAATCCAGGCATTTACATTGGATAACATTAGAATATAGCTATTTGGCCATGCACACCAGTGTTGGGTGATAATGATAATGCACGAGCAGAGAATAACCTGATACCTACTGTAAAATATGGTATGATTGAGCTAATCTGATTTACCGGTATGACCTAAGATTGCCACCAATACAGTGACATGCAATGCTTACCCTGTGATAAACTAGTAAAATAAGCTGTTATGAAAAGGCAAAAAAAAATATATATATAAAATGTTCTATATTTTTGTCTATGACCAGGTTTCCATCCAAACTTTATATGCGAGTAAGGGACATGTCGTATAAAAAAATGTAATGACAGACAACAACGCAAGTGCAAATTCCAGAGTGGACACATGTTATATAATGCATTTTTTGTTGTTGTTGAGAAAACCATCCGTAGAGTTAGAAATGCGATGGAAACCCATGGAACTTGTATTTTTTATTCGGTACACTACATCATCAAGCACAGCCTTTTATCTGCAACAAATCCATTTGATGGAAACACCTCTCTGGTGGGAAAATGTGCATGTTTTGTTATTTTGCGGATTTTAGAATATTCGTATGAAAATCTGTCGCCAATTGGATGGAGACCTAGCTAATCATTCTGGTGGTTTTTAAGCTCAAAATCTCAAAATTTGCTAAAATTGCATCGAAACCTCAGAAAAGGCGCCAGGGTATTCATGCAGTTCTTTCCATCTATTCACAGCCATTAAAATCCTTGACACTCGCGCGGGCTTCCAAGACGTGACATGAAAGGCACCCACCCTGAAACCCTCTCCCTCACTGTTCACTGCTAGCTGCCAGGCAGGCGAATAGTGTGTACTGGACTGTCCACAGAAACGTAATTACCACTTAAACTTAATATGCAGCATCTCCGGCACCACCCCAACATCAACATATATGAAAATGGTGCGTTTCTACGTTTTGTAGTAAAAAGATAGAGAAATGACATCATCAACCAATTAATGGACAATTGGTAGGCAATTAGTATGCAATGCTTACTCACAATTGGTCAAAATCACAAGACATACACCGATTATGTCAATGGAAACATTGACAAAAAACATATTTTTCACTACAAAACATAGAAAAGCACAATTTTCACGTTATGTTGATGTTGGAGTGGTGGTAGAGGTGAAAAATTGTGAAGTTTCCCTTTAATACTTTTTACCCAGACTTTTACACATCTTGGACATTTACTTTTGTATTTTTCATCAAATAGACTATTTAGAGGATAAATGCTGTGTGTGATGACATAGTGCACATAAAATCACTTTTGCTTTTCATGTATAAAAAAACCCACAGGTTTAATGTATTTCCATTTAATTTTCAACTCTACCAATGGTTTTGTCATAGAAACTGTTGCGTAAATAGCATACTTGTCCAATCTGGTTTTGGCGCATGCTCTATAGACAACAGTTCACTGTCAAATGGGAAAGGGTAGTTTATATGATGAAATATGGATAAACGCAAGATCGTAAAAAATATATATTTATGTGGAAATTTGCATGAAGCTTATCACCGTGCACATAAACACCATAAATTATGAAGTTCTGAAATAAGTTTTGAAGTTCATCATAACTTTTCCAACTGCCTATAAACTCTGCATGTTTTTCCATGTTGTGGTGGTAGTAGGCTACAACAAACTCATTGCATGACTCAAAGTTTACTGCAACATTATGTTTTTTTTAATCAATATTTGTGCATAAAAGCATTTCCTCTGCAATTGTTGCATTATCTAGCAACAAATTGTGAATTTTATATTTATTTATATATATATATGTGTGTGACTCCTTTCAGGAAACGAGACGTATGTCACAGATCACTACTTCACAGGAGAGCCATTTGAATGTAAACTTTTTTAAAATCAAATTGTGTTTTTTCCAGAAATGCCTTCTGGAACATGTGAACTTTCATATGCTTAAATTACAAACTTGTATGCGATCTGTAAATACGAATACAATTGTTAGATTACGAGCCGAGTTGTTTTAACCACAGAAAAAGGCAGAAACCTTCCCACTAGACAGGATTGGCTGAGATAATGAGTGGGCTGGACATGCCGAGAGATTGAGTTTTGAAATCAGTGGAATTAGAGTCTGATAGCTAAGGAGATGGAGAAAGCCCCTGTCTCCGGATTGCATCTTCAAACTAAGGGCAACAATGGCATCCATGACAAAGGGGGAAGTGTCCATCCACGGATATAGGTAAGATAGTCTACATTTTCAGATATTACATGTTTCTAATTTGATCAGAAAGTCGTTTTCATTACAACTTAGTGTACTGTTAGCTAGCTAACTAATGTTAGTTCTAGTTAACGTTACGTGTATGATCTGTGTAGTAATATTATTTTATCTAAGAGCCATTTGCTTTGCTAGTTATAGCCTAATGTTAGCTAGCTAACATTGAACCTGGTGGGTTAGCTACCTGCAGATTCATGCTAGGTAGTAACATCATGAGTTGGGATTATGGTTCATTGTTTAGCTAGCTAGCTACAGGTCTTCACAAAAGATTCCACTATGCAAGGATGCATTTCAATAGAATGTTCATGATGTCAATGCAACAACTGTTGACAGACGTAACTGGTAAATTTGCTCTGGCTATCTACTCCGATCTCAGAGCACTCTCTTCTGAGTGTGCCAGAGCTCAGAATAACTGACAAATGTACGAATGCTCAACACTCGTTTAATATGGCCGGTGTCAGTAAACGTTGGCAAAAAAGCCTAACTAAATTGTTGCCAGCAGCACAGTTGCAGTCACCAACACTCTGGATAACATAAAAACAGCCTAACCATCTCTGTTAGGGTGAGTAAAAAGGTCAGAGTGAGCTGTTCTCTCATTTGTGTCTGGAAGTAGCTAGAAACATAGCCAACGTTAGCCAGTTAGCTTGGGTGCTTGACTGCTGTAGTTAGGACAGAACGCTCAGATCAACCTTACTCCACTTTTCCAACAGTCTTGAATGTATGTTATCATATGTTATCACATATGCTGATAACTTGTTGGCTGCTTTTCCTTCACTCTGTGGTCCGACTCATCCCAAACCATCTCAATTGGGTTGAGGTCAGGTGATTATGGAGGGCAGGTCATCTGATGCAGCACACCATCATTCTCCTTCTTGGTCAAATAGACCTTAAACAGCCCGGGGGTGTGCTGGGTCATTTTCCTGTTAAAAAACAAATGATAGTCCCACCAAGCGCAAACCAGATGGGATGGCGTATCGCTGCAGAATGCTGTGGTAGTCATGCTGGTTAAGTGTGCCTTGAATTCTAAATAAATCACAGACAGTGTCACCAGCAAAGCACCCTTACACCATCACACATCCTACTTCATGCTTCACGTTGGGAACCACACATGCAGAGATCATCCGTTCACCTACTCTGAGTCTCACAAAGACACGGTGGTTGGAACCAAAAATCTCACATTTTGACTCATCGGACCAATGGACAGATTTCCACCAGCCTAATTGCTCGTGTTTCTTTGCCCATGCAAGCCTCTTCATATTATTGGTGTTCTTTAGTAGTGGTTTCTATGCAGCAATTTGACCACAAAGGTTTTATTTACGCAGTCTCCTCTGAAGAGTTGATGTTGAGATGTGTCTTTTACTTGAACTCTGTGAAGCATTTATTTGGGCTGCAATTTCTGAGGCTCGTAACTCTAATGAACTTATCCTCTGCAGCAGAGGTAACTCTGGGTCTTCCTTTCCCGTGGCGGTCCTCATGAGAGACAGTTTAATCATAGCCCTTGATGTTTTTTTCCGACTGCACTTGAAGAAAATTTCCGGATTGACTGAACCTCAGGAGTTAAAGTGATAATGGACTGTCGTTTCTCTTTGCTTATTTGAGCTGTTCTTGCCCTAATATGGACTTGGTCTTTTACCAAATAGGGCTATATTCTGTACACCACCCCTATCTTGTCACAACATAACTGATTGGCTCAAACACATTAAGAAGGAAAGAAATTCCACAAATTAACTTTTAACAATGCACACCTGTTAATTGAAATACATTCCGAGTGACTACCTCATGAAGCTGGTTGAGAGAATGCCAAGAGTGTGAAAAGCTGTCATCAAGGCAAAAGGTGGCTACTTTGAAGAATCTCAAATCTCAAATATATATATACTTTTTTGGTTACTACATGATTCCATATGTGTTATTTCATAGTGTTGATGTCTTCACTATTATTCTACAACGTAGAAAATAGTAAAAATAAAGAAAAAGCCTTGAATGTGAATGGGTACATAGGTGTCCAACCTTTAACTGGTACTGTATATACACATCTTTTAAAATATATTTGGCTTCATTATTTTCCACTACCCATACCCCTAATTGGAGTAAACTACTGAACAACAACACACAGGCCTCTACTTCCAGTTTATACATACTTATTACATTTTACAGACAAAATCTATTTTACAATAGTTATCTTTTTTTTTGTTTTTACTCCGATCCTTCCGCTACCCTCAACCCCTCCCATCTATTTCTTAAGACCATCCAGTTCTATTTGCCATATAATTTTAACTATGCTGTTTCACAAAATCCCCGAACCTTTATACATTTTACGGACACAGTATACTCTTCATTAGTCATCTTATTGTTATTAGTCCCACCCTCAACCCCTCCCATCTATCTCTTAACATCATCCATCTTGGATTTTTATTTACTGTATATTTTTCAACTGCGCTGTGAGGTTTCACAAAAGTTCAGAACCTTTCTATTCTCATAGTTTCTACAGATTTTAAATGAAAGATTTTTGCTAAAAGTATTATCAACATTGACATTTTAATTAATCCGCATGAAATGGTAGCCTATGTCACTCTGGTTGTTGGAGCTATCTGTTGTATGGTGAACTTGGGCTTAATAAAGGTTTATTTCTGAGTTAATCTGGCTTTGGTAAAAGCCTGTGCACCGACCTCACCACACGTCACTGCACCGGTATGGAAGTCATAGGCCACCAGACTTTTAGCTCCACCTTTGGAACACTATGGACTATCAACGCAGTTCCAATTGCTTCTGAAAGATTAGACACAAAGTGGTATAGAGACATTGACTGGAATCTAAATACAGTCCCTTCAGAAAGTATTCACACCCCTTTACTTTTACCACATTTTGTTTTAGCCTGAATTTAAAATGGATTAAATTCAGTTTTGTTTTGTCACTGACAATACTCCATAATGTAAAAGTGAAATTATGTTTGTTTTTTTTTGTTTTTTTTTACAAATGTGGCAAAGAAGTTAACTTTATGTCTGGAATACAAAGCGTTATGTTTGGGGAAAATCCAACACAACACATCACTGAGTAGCCTACCACTCTTCATATTTTCAAGCATGGTGGTGGCTGCATCATGTTATGGGTATGCTTGTCATCTGCAAGGACTACAGAATAAAGCTAAGTGCAGGCAAAATCCTATAGGAAAACCTGGTTCACTGGGAGATGAGAGGAAGGAAACCACTCAGGGATTTTACCATAATCCCAATGGTGACTTTAAAACAGTTACAGAGTTTAAAGGCTGTGATGGGAGAAAACTGAGGATGGATCAGCACCATTTTAGTTACTCAGTGGAAACGTGTTCTCTGGAGTGATGAAACACTCTTCGCTATCTGGCAGTCCAACGGACAAATCTGGGTTTGGTGGATGTCAGGAGAAAGCTACCTGCTCCAATGCATAGTGCCAACTATAAGGTTTGGTGGAGCAGGAATAATAGGCTGTTTATCACGGTTCGGGCTAGGCCCCTTAGTTCCAGTGAAGGGAAATCTTAACGAAAATGCATACAATGACATTCTAGACAATTCTGTGCTTCCAACTTTGTGGAATCAGTTTGGGGAAGGCCCTTTCCTGTTTCAGCATGACAACACCACTGAACACCTTTGGGATGAATTGGAATGCGTACTGAGAACCAACCTCACTAATGCTCTTGTGGCTGAATGGAAGTAAGTCCCCACAGCAATGTTCCAAGTGGAAAAGCCTACCAAGAAGAGTGGAGGCTGTTATAGCAGCGAAGGAGGGACCAACGCAATATTAATGCCCATGATTTTGTCCTTTAGCATTTTATTCTACACACACAAATATATATATATATATATATATATATATATATATATATATATATATATATATATATATATATATATCCCATTACAGAGCATTTTATGGACATTGTTGACAAAAAACTCAATCCATTTTAATCCCACTTTGTAACACAACAAACACAACACTTTGTAACACAACAAACACAACACTTTGTAACACATACTTTCTGAAGGCATACTTTGTTTTATTTTTCATATATTTTTATTTTTACAAATGTTAGAATGTTTATTCCAATTTGACATTACAGAGTATTTTTAACACAAACAAATTTGGAATAAGTCAAGGGTGTGAATACTTACTGAAGGCATTCTTTTTTAGTTATAGGGACCAAGTCTTAGGTGGCTCCATATCTAAGGATGAGGGAACGGGCATACCAATCTATATCTTTTCAGGGTACATACTGTACATCTACCTCTGTGCCAAATTTGGTGTATTTATCACAAACTTTAGCTTTATTTACTGCTGAGTCCACATTTCCAGTTTATCCGTGCACCACTAGTATACAAAATATATATCACATTTAATTCATTCATATTAACATAGAAATCATTGTAAATTGTGTTTTATGTTGGTTACTAGTTGCTTGACAAATCCCAACATTTCAGAAGGATCCAAAAATGAATTGTTTTTTACACCTTGCGGTCAAATGTACCCCTGTTTTTGCTTTTAGAGTTAATCTGCATTTTATCCCCTCTCCAGAAACTCAAAAGACCACTCCAGATCAGGCGGCTCATTCCCATTGAAACTGACACATACTTCTCCAAGTTTAATCCCCATTACCTTTCACCTCGTTGCACACAGGACGCAATTTACCAGGACAGGCCAAAAGGCATTCTGGGATTTGTTTGGTTTAGTCATTAACGAAACACATTGCTAAATCCTAAACTGGACACATAACCGGCTAGCCAAAAAATAATACTGCCACACAATTGTTTTATGTGATTAGGTGGGAATTTGAGCATGTCATTTTTATGAAACTACAGTACAAATGCCGTTTGTTTAACCCTTTAACAGCAAATTAACCCCTGTTAAGGCCAGCTCGTCAGGTCAGCACAATAGAAGAAAAGGCTTGACATTATAAGCACATCACAGCTTAGTGCCAAGAGTTGCCCTCTCCCACAGATCATGTGTGTGTGAAGTCTATGGTTGGGGAGAAGGCCAGATTAAAGACCATGTTCTGAGATGTCAAATATCTATAAATGCTAGTAGGACACATACATCTATGTTTTTTCCTCCCCAATGAAAGCCTGTGGCTGCATCAGGGGATCAGTTGTAATGAAAAAAAGAGGAATGAATGGGGGAAAGATAATCTCCTGATAACGATCATTGGCCCAATAGAACTCAACTATTCACATAGACGACCCCTACAACTGTTTGTTTATACAAAGGCTTTATTAGTTAGCAATTAGGCTACTGCATTCTGTTTGAATCATAACCTGTCCCTCCATGAACCCTCGGTGTATGGAAGGAATCAACATCAGCATAATTGTTGAGCTCCTTACCATATAGGCCTGGAGGTCGACTTAAAGCAAGGTTAATTTCGCTGTATGGGATAAGTGCAGGTACACAGGAAGCACGTTTTATCCCTCAGGGCTAGAACAAAGGAGCACTTCTGATGGGTTATGTAGTCCACTGGAAATAAATAGGCTTATGGGACATTAGATCAATGTGCGTATATCAGAGTTAGTTCCAAGGCATATTTGCCTCGCCATAATTCCACTAATGCCTTTAGCAGTGCCAGGAACTGGGGTCAAAATGTTAACACAGCACTTCTCATGTGGTTGGCATCACTTGCAGGTAGATAATTGCAGCACTAACCATTGTTTGAGATGGCGTTATTGGGTTAGATTAAAGGGCAATTTCCACTTTTCAAACTCATTTGCATTATCTCCAGCACAATACCCGTGTCTACGTACAGTATGTGAAAATGGCACATTTCTAAAATGTCTGCCTGATGACATCATCAAAAGTTCAAACATTTTAAAAACAGTGTTTTTCAAACACTATGAGATTTGCGGTGATGTGGGAAGGAAGACAATACTCTGCACCTGGCTAGAAGCTCGTTACAGGTTTCCGAAAAAACACAATTATTTCACTTTTAATGTGATGTCACAGAGAAGTGTTTTTTTTTAGGACGTTATCTTTTTAACCACAGATCATAGAAACACTCTGATAACGTAGACACTGGTTTGGTGCTGGAGATAATGCATTTGAGGTTGTAAATGGGCTAAATTGCCCATTAAGGTTTATCTGTGTTGGAAGCAAACCCTGTATATTTCCTATACTAATCTAATTGCGATTTGAGACTGTTTGGGGCCACAAGAGGAGCTTTTGATTAGGATTGGTAGCATCAAGCATCTGAACTTCAACAGCTTGCCCAACACATCCCATTCAAACTGACCCTGTAGGCTTTGTGGTTCAGATCATACTTGAAATAACCCTGCTTAGTTGGGGAAAGGTACTCAACGACAGGCCTAATTCCTCTCAAATACAGGAATCGCGTGAGAAAGGAGGAAAGCACACTCAAGATAACATGGAAAAAAAATGCAGCTAACCCGAAAGTACACTACCCCCAAGGTCAAAGCACTTCTGTCATATTAGCTTGGACACGAGGTCCATATTTTTCAATAAATCATGCTACGAAGCCATTGCTGAGAGTGTAGGCTATTAGGCGGCTGTGCTTGATGTCTGTTTCCTCCAATGGGATTAATGAGGATGTTGATAATACATAATAAGTTAGTGCTATTTTTATAGGTCTTGTGAAACATATATGGTTGAGGCTACATTAAAGCTATAGGGTTTTACATGTGATAACTATTTCCACATTTGTTTTGTTTTTCGATAAGGAGCAAGCCTACAGCTGTTAAAATATATACATGTTTTACTATTAAATTAGAATAATGCAACTTTATGCCATGAAATGTGATTAAATTTGTTTTTAAAAAGAGTTCTCTCTGAAATGACAGATTTATTGAATAGGCCTAATAGTTATTGGACTGCAATATAATATCCAAACTAGGGCACATCATTTGGTCCGAATAAGTATTTCTGCCATGTCTGCATATTTGCATATTGCAATATTATGAATTGATGGGCAACACTGTCCCAAAATCGGTTGGTATTTTTTTTAAATTAGTCCACTGTTGATACAGTCCCAACATATTTTGCATGTTAGCAGTCAAGTTTTCATGGTTGGCCATGTGACTGGTGACACTTTGCTTCTTTAAAGTCCAATATCTTTATAAACCTGACTGCTGACATGCAAAAGACCTTGGCGCTGTATAATCAGTGGACACATTTAAAAAGTACCAAAAGTTAGTTTTTGAGTGAAGTTTTCCTTTAATTAAGTTAAGCCTACTCCTGAGATGTTTCACTGGGTGCCCCGCTTGTGTGGAAATCGTTTGACGATCAGCCGCTTCATTTTACTCAGCTAATAAAGGGTAATTATTGATCAAGTATGGTGGGATAATTTGTTGCATTTGTAGTGTGGACCGTAATTTAAAATCAAGTGATATCAAATGATATTGGGTTCCTTAAATATTCAAACAGCCTGATACTATTATACATTAAAGGCAATCATAGTTTTCTTAAATAAGATTGAAAAAGTATTTGACACTTGCTCTTACAGTTGCAAGCATTGCTTGTGGTTTGGTTAAAGTTATAAACCCCAACTGAAACATTCATTAGGGTTATAAAACAACTCAGTATATGGACATATACTGTATCTGGTGGACACATTCATTATTTTAAGTTCATGTACTGTTAATACAAAAATGGAGGCTATTAGCATCAACAACAACAACAACAATAATAATAATAATATCTACTTATTAGTAGCAGTAGTTGTATTATCATTATTGAAATACAAGTAACATGTCAGCTCCATGCTCTCTCTCTCTCTCTCTTTCTCTCTCTCTTGCTCTCTCTCTCTTGCTCTCTGTCCAACAAACAATTATTTTATATTAAAAAGCCGAACAAAGATGTCATCTTGTAGCCTACTTCCTTCTTTCAATCAATTTGGGACAATCTATTGATTCTCCCTACGGAGTCTACACTCAACGGAGGAGCATCTGATATGATTAAACATACATGGGCAAGGAGCAGGCCAAGATAACCAGAAGCGACATGAAAGATGAGAGTCCACTTTTAATGTGTGCCTGGAGGACACCCGAATGCATGGGAAAGTCGTGTTTTCCCTGTGCTTGTCACGCGAGTCCTTTTTACTCCTGCCTCCACCGCCCTCGGTATCTTACCGCAACTCTGACCCGAATCTCTCTCTTTTGACAAGGTGATTTTTTTTTTATCGCTACGGAATCCATTCAAGGATAGCAACGACAACTGCCCTCGATTTGAGCACATTTAAAGTGCTTTTTATTAATTCATAATAGACTGCCAAGAGCGGAAGTTGGTTTTAGCCTATATAGGCTGTAACGAGGAGCCCTGAGTAGGCCTAGCATGAAACTATGAGTAAACTCACGATTTAAAGGATACGAATAAGGATATTACTATGACATGCTCAAACGTATAGAAAACAATGAATGCATTTGTATTGTATAAGGTGCGGGTCGAAATATCTTTAAAACTAGTGAAATAGCTATGGGATACTGCAGATATAAACATGTTTGCATTTGCAATCTCAGGTGACTTGACAGTGACTTGGCTGGCCACATGGGAGTTTATCATACAAACTGGAGTAGAAAGTAGTACAAATATGATAGGAAAGAGAATGAAAACGATTGGGAACTTTAATTTACGGACTAAAGTTTGAGTGAACTTTATTCAAGGTTATGCCTACTTTAGCGACCAGTCCAAAGCGCTTGTTGTATAGTACATTGGTAATTGGGGGCAAATTAATGCACACATATATAATGGCCCGCATAGTTATTCAATAGGCTATATCCCTGTATTATACAGATTATATTTAGGCACATAATTACACATGTATTACAATGTGATGTCTTCATTTGAAATGTTGGACATGAAAAATACTATATGAGGCTGCATGACATATTTTGCAAAGTAAAGGTGGAACCCCAGCCTCCCAACCGAAAGAGTGAGTTCCAACAGTAGGCCTGCATCAATACTCGACCACTAAACACTTCTGCACTTTTAGGATGGTAGAACCCCTGTATCTGGGATGTTAATATTTTCAGCCTATTCCTGATAATACTACTAATAATAGTAATATTCATACTTTCCGTAATCTAAAAATAATATAATCTCAACACAGTTAAATGCAAAAACTAAAGGCCCATGGAAGTACAAGTTCTGATGGTGAACTGTCCTAACATACCTCTGATTTGTCAGATTTGTCAAGGGTTAATTCACAATAGCCTACAAAGAGAAGTATGTTTTGTGTACAGTTCCAGAAAGGAAATAGCCCATGTTGCCCCAATAACGGGGTGCAGAGGGGAGACATTGATCCATGACGTTCTGGTTCAAAGATAGTGTACCCAAGACAGAACAAGAGAAAGATAGAGACAAAACAATTACGTGTCTTCCAATTTTTCGTTGTTATTTAACCGGTTGTAACAGCAAACGTTGAAATGGAACTGTCTCTAGCGCTATTACCACAAAAGATCTCGAATAATTCTAGACTAAGGCATAACACAATTATTTGCAAACAATTTTGGAGCGCTCAAATTCAAACAAAGTGTCAATTTGTGAACGAAAATGTGGGCTATTCAATTAATTCGATTTGATTTTTAGGCTTACACACGTCTAATTTAACATTGTATATTTGGCCTAGCCTACAAGTCGGCTCATACAAGCAGACGTAGACAACATATTACGTTAATATATATTTGGAATTTAGGTAGTGTAGACCTACTGAGTGGTTTGATCCACGCAAAGGCCTAAACCGATATACTGACACCCTATTCTCGCCGAACATTAATACATTAAAATAGTGATTAACTTACCTCTTTATGTGCCAAATACATAGTTGCAATAGCCTAATTTCCTTGTTGCCTATTTCTCCCATACGTCTAACTTAAAATGAGTGAGTTGGCCTAGAGAATAAAGCTAGGTCGCTGGCTATGAGGGGTGGAAGTCCAAACATAGGGCCGAGAAGATGCAAATAGGTAATTTATTAATTACAGAACTGGTTCTTATTTTTTGAAACTGAGAGGCTTTAGGGGGAACTCAGATGTCAGCACTGATTTTCTTGCTCACCTGAGCGATTTATTTTTTCGACCAGGCAAGCGCGTTTCATGCTGCTTGATCAAAAACAACGGTGTCATCCCCACTTACTTTGACACTGCAACAAAGGGAAACCGAAAATTGTTTCCGAAAGCCTCTTTTCAAAGTAAAGGGCATGCACTCTAATGAACTAAAAGTAAGGGCCTATTCCAACAGGATGCTGAACTAGAAACAACACATTACTGGGATTCAATGTGCTAATGGCGTCGATTTTGCCTACATTTTTTATCTTATATTTTAAGGGAATATTTTCATTATATTTCGAGTATAGTGTTGAACTTCAATCAACGAACTTACGTGTGTAGCTTAA
Organism: Oncorhynchus mykiss; assembly: GCF_013265735.2. NCBI lineage: Eukaryota > Metazoa > Chordata > Actinopteri > Salmoniformes > Salmonidae > Oncorhynchus > Oncorhynchus mykiss. The sequence continues at coordinate 25,175,044 of NC_048573.1, read as the reverse complement.
TATTGGGGTAAATTCCCTAGCCAAGAAATGTGTTCTCTATGCCATGTGTTTGTAATGAAGCCTACAGTCATAGCACTATTGTGGCAAATTCATGGTGGACTTGGGAGACTTAAGCCAAAAGTCGCAGAGCACTCTCCAATTTGACCCTTAAAAAGTTCACCGTTTCCAATTAATAAAGTCAACAGGGATAGGGTAACATGCTTTAATGACGCTATAAATCTCAATCATGCTAAATAATGCATAGAAATGAGCATAAGTAGCATACATCCTCTTTTCATTAAATGGTTAAGTAATGTAAAGGCAAAGAGGCTGAGGGACACTGACAGGATATACAGTGTCTCATTTTCAAGTGTTTATTTAAAACATGTTGCAGTAATGTTGTAATATTTGATTGCAGGATGATCCTGAGCAGTCTGTGACAGCAGGTGTCAAAAGTTATGATGCTGCAGATTAAAAGGTTGGCTTGTTGTTATGACATGAGTTGCCGTTGGTCAAAGGATGTGTAACCCAGCTTTCCTGTATCAAAAGCCCAACAACACACATGGATGTTGTCGCGACACCATCTGGATAGACCTATATCCACAAATGGCTGGGAATCATAAGGAGGATCTGTTCATTGTTAACAGTGTCTCCGTGTCCTCACTGTTAAACGAGTCACCCTGATACACTCATCTGGAGCCCATTGAGAATACACATAATTTGCAAGAAAGTGCAATAAGGCCAATGTCATGTCTAACTCTGCTGTTAATCCATTATGGCTCAAGGCCCAGGAGCTACAGTATACTGTTGGCACGGAGCTATAGCTAGATCTCAGAGACCAGTAGAGGTCCCAGTAGTGAGAATGACAAAATAATGTAATTCTTTAGTCAGAAGAGGGCAGCAATGTAGCCTCTACTACCATTTTGCATAGAGCATGTCTTTACGGTGACCACAAAATCTATCTAGTCCTCAGTGGTGTAAACTACTTAAGTAAAAAATCATTTAAAGTACTACTTAAGTAGTTTTTTGAGGTATCTGTACTTTAGTTTGCTATTTATATTTTTGCCAACTTTTGCTTCGCTACATTCTTAAAGAAAATAATGTACTTTTTATTCAATACATTTTCCCTGACACTCAAAAGTACTCGTTACATTTTGACACGAAAATGGTCCAATTCACACACTTATGAAGAGAACATCCCTGGACATCCCTACTGCCTCTGATTTGACAGATTCACTAAACATATATGCTTAGTTTGTAAATTATGTCTGAGTGTTGGAGTGTGCTCTTGTTTATCTATCAATTTTAAAAAAAAATTGTGCTGTCTGGTTTGCTTATTATAAGGAATTGTAAATGGTTTATACTTTTACCTTTGATACTTAAGTACATGTTAGCAATTCCATTTACTTTTGATACTTAAGTATATTTAAAACCAAAGACTTTTAGACTTTTACTCAAGTAGTATTTTACTGGGTGACGTTCACTTTTACTTGAGTCATTTTCTATGAAGGTATCTTTACTTTTACTCAAGTATGACAACTGAGTACCTTTTCCACCACTGCTAGTCCTTCAGGGTGTCCAGGCGTTTGATCCAGCCCAGAACATACACACCCTGATCAAGCGAATCATGTTTTTGATTATGAAATGAATCAAGAGTGTTGGTGTTTGGTTGGAACAAAGGCCTGAAAACCCTAACTCTCAGGTGGCCACTTCTCATGTGGTAAGGCACCATCTTATGTCCCAGTGTTGTTTCTGCCAATACAAGACTATAGGCTATTAGTGTATACATTTTATGCATCCAAAATATATTTATTTATGTCAGTACCATAGGCAGGTACAGTGTAATTTGACATTGTTACATAAGAATTATAACAAATCAGTGTGACCAGTGCTGTACTGTACCTGTGTAACTACCATAGATATCAGTGACATGTATTGTTAAGTGGGGGCTTCACAACACGACTCTACTGTAAATCATTTTAGTTTGTCCAGTAAGAGGGCTTTCATGCCCAATTACAAAGACAGAGTGAACACATTTTACTAGCCCTGTTTACAATGTCTCTCTTCTGCCACTGGGTGGCAGTATTGCACTATTACAAATCATGTAGGTTTCATTTCATCATTCAACGGCTTTCAAACCATAGGGGATTGCATAATGACTACAGTATGTCCATAGCATACTATGGAACAGGTGTACTGTCTACCCAAGTAAATATAATTGGTAAAATATTAAATGTTAAAAGTTTATAAGAAAGGACAACTATGTTGTACAAGATAGACATACAGTAGGTAGTGGCACAGACGAATGAAGGAAACGAGACGTGATCACCAATGGCTTTTAGATAAACAGCTACAATATGATGCTAGCTCTGTGCCATCTCATTATGTTGTTATATTTCATTTCCCTACAGGCCTGGCATTGGTATAATCTCAGCAGCCACCAGTGAGAAGCTCATTAATAGATAATTCACTTGAGGGAATTGTTTAGGGCTTATTTATCAACAAAGCATTTTGGAACTGCATGGGAACAGAATTATATTATCATACACTAACGGTCAAAAGTTTTAGAAAACCTACTCATTCATGGGTTTTTCTTTATTTGTATTATTTTCTACATTGTAGAATAATAGTGAAGACATCAAAACTATGAAATAACACATGGAATCAGGTAGTAAACAAAAAAGTGTTAAATAAATCAAAATTTATTTTATATTTGAAATTCTTCAAATAGACACCCTTTGCCTTGATGACAGCTTTGCACACTCTTGGCATTCTCTCAACCAGCTTCACCTGGAATGCTTTTCCAACAGTCTTGAAGGAGTTCCCACATATGCGGAGCACTTTTTGGCTGCTTTTCCATCCCAAACCATCTCAATTTGGTTGAGGTCGGGTGATTGTGGAGGCCAGGTCATCTGATGCAGCACTCCATCACTCTCCTTCTTGGTAAAATAGCCCTTACACAGACTGGATGATAGTCCCATTAAGCCCAAACCAGATGGGATGGCGTATTAATGCAGAATGCTGTGGTAGCCATGCTGGTTAAGTGTGTCTTGAATTCTAAATAAATCACAGACAGTGTCACCAGCAAAGCACCCCCACACCATAACACCTCCTCCGCCATGCTTTAAGGTGGGAAATACACATGCAGAGATCATCCGTTCACCCACAATGCGTCTCACAAAGACACGGCGGTTGGAACCAAAAATCTCAGATTTGGACTCCAGACCAAAGCACAAATTTCCACCAGTCTAATTTCCATTTCTGGTGTTTCTTGGCCTAAGCAAGTCTCTTCTTATTATTGAAGTCCTTCAGTAGTGGTTTCTTTGCAGCAATTCGACCATGAAGGCCTGATTCACACAGTCTCCTCTGAACAGTTGATGTTGAAATGGGTCTGTTACTTGAACTCTGAAGCATTTATTTGGGCTGCAATTTCTGAGTCTGGTAACTCTAATGAACTTGTCCTCTGCAGCAGAGGTAACTCTGGGTCTTCCATTCCTGTGGCGGTCCTCATGAGAGCCAGTTTCATCATAGCACTTGATGGTTTGAAGAAACTTTCAAAGTTCTTGAAATGTTCCATATTGACTGACCTTCATGTCTTAAAATAATGACGGACTGTTGTTTCTCTTTGTTTATTTGAGCTGTTCTTGCCATAATATGGACTTGGTCTTTTACCAAATAGGGCTATCTTCTGTATACCACCCCTACCTTGTCCCAACACAACTGATTGGCTAAAACACATTAAGAAGGAACGAAATTCCACAAATTAACTTTTAAGAAGGCACAGCTGTTAATTGATATGCATTACGGGTGACTACCTCATGAAGATGGTTAAGAGAATGCCAAGAGTGTGCAAAGTTGTCATCAAGGCAAAGGGTAGCTATTTGAAGAATCTCAAATATAAAATATATTTTGATTTGTTAAACACTGTTTTGGTTACTACATGATTCCATATGTGTTATGTCATAGTTTTGATGTCTTCACTATTATTCTACAATGTAGGAAATAGTAAAAATTAAGGAAAACCTCTGAATGAATAGGTGTTCTGAAACTCTTGACGGTAGTGTGTGTCGCCAAGATAATCACTGAATATTTATTTGCTGAAAATGTCCTATGTTGCAGCAACATTTTGAAATGATATTTGCAGAAAAGCAGGACTGGTGGGGGAGAGAGAGACTCAGATGCATGTAATCAAGATATATTTATGCAAATAACACTGGTATAATTGCTATAATCTAGAGATATGGTTTTCCGTCTTTGATTAGCTTGTTATGGGAAATACTGACTCAGTGGCCTTGTGGTTTGAGTGTCCGTCCTGAGATTGGATGGTTGGGAGTTCAATCCCTGGCTGAGTCATACCAACGACTGTACAAATGGACTGTGTGTCTGCTTGGCATTGAGGAGATAAATTGACGATGTAATTATTATCTTTAGGTAACATTCCTTTCTGAAAAACAATGACAATGCTAGCTATTCTCTCTTGGAATTTGAAAAGCCTACATTTTCCTATCAAATGTTCCAGCTGTCTTGATATCCTAGCAAGAAACCTTATTGATACAGCAATGCTCCATGAAACACACCTGCTCCATAAGGACGCACATAGAATGCAGAACCACTTGTACCAACTACAGTAGCTGCTTTTTCATCAGCCCCAAACAAAACGAAAGCTGTAATCGTAATGATACATAAGAAACTCAAAATCAGCATCTCGGGTAAAGGCGAAGACCAAGAAGGCAGAATCACTTTCCTTAAATGTATCCATAATGGAAAGAAAATTGCCTTTATTAATGTGTACGTTCCAAATGCATATGATCCTATGTTTTTTGGTTCTCTGAATAACATATGGTTAGAATTAATGAAATTCCATCTGGTTATTGGGACAGACATGAATGCCATTTTGGACATGCGAGACAAATCTACTAACACCAACTACAGTACATACTCAACCAAGGTTCTCCAGAATATACTCTCTGATTACAACTTCTGACACCTGGCGAGCACATAATCTTGAAGCAAAAGAGTACACTTTCTACACAAACAGGCATAAAACATTATCCGGAATCGATGTCATACTATTATCTACCCCTCTATTTTCTTTAATCAACAAAATAGAATTTCAACATTTGAGCTTGTCTGACGTCTACTACTGCCAACTTTAAATCTTAGAATCGGCTAAAACAGCCACAAGATGGCGTTTCAACGTTTCATTACTACAAAATTCTACATTCTGTGATCAATTGAACTAAATTCGTTCATAACGATCAATACAAATGCAGTCGATGAATCCTGGATTCTATTGGATGCCACCAAAAGTTTTGTTACAAATAATGCAACTGCATTTGCATCTGTCTTGAATAAATCCCAATTTAAGAATATTGGAAATGTTGTTAATTGCATTAGAACGTTCTCAACAAACAGTCCTTTCAGACCAGGTAGCTTCTACTCTTTCCAAAGTCAAGACAGAATGTAGTTTATTGATAAGACACAGAGCAGAATTTGCCATCCATCTAGTTAGACTCAACCATTACATCCATGATAATCGTCCTAGTCGTTTACTGGCCAAAAAGCTATGTAGTAATGATTAATTAGCAGATATAGCAACTATTGAATCTGAAACAGTGGAATTACTATCAGGACCCAAAATAATCAATCAAAGATTCTCCCGCTTCAATAAAGAACTGTACACCTCTGATTGTAAATCCACACCAAGCCGGACTTAAAACTTCTTAGGGATATAGGGCAGTATTTGGAAGATTGGATGACTGAGGTGCCCAAAGTAAACTGCCTGCTACTCAGGCCCAGAAGCTAGGATATGCATATAATTGATAGTATTGGATAGAAAACACTCTATAGTTTCTAAAATTGTTCAAATAATGTGAGTATAACAGAACTGGTATGGCAGGCGAACATCCGAGAAGAATCCTTCCAGAATTTTTTTTTTTTTTTAGGTCACCACTCATTGAAATGGCTGTCTATGGGAAAATCAAAGGAAATCCTCCCAGATTGCAGTTCCCAGGGCTTCCAGTAGATGTCAACAGTCTTTAGAAAGAGTTTCAGCCTTGCATCCACGACAGTGCGTGTGCTTGGCCGGTGAGCGCGTTCCTGTAAAACGTAAAGCTAGCGCGAGGACGCGCTCTTTGAAAGGAGGGAGTAGTGTAACGACCATGGGTTTATAAGCGCGGAAATCGACTCTGCCGCATGAGCATGCTTTTGCGGCACAGTCGATAGCATGCCGGACCTCGGGCTCGAAGGTCGAGAGTTCAAGATCTGCTCCCTGCTGTTTCATTACAATACTATTCTCCATCTTAAATTTGATCGTTTATTGACATATTAGGGTACCTGAGGATTGATTAGCAATTGTTTGACTTGTTTGGACAAAGTTTATTGGTAACTTTTCGGATTCCTTTGTATGCATTTTGAACGAGGGAAACCGGTGGATTACTGAATCAAGTGCACCAACTCAACTGACTTTTTGGGATATAAAGAATGACTTTATCGAACAAATCAAACATTTGTTATGTAGCTGGGACCCTTGGGATTGCAAACAGAGCAAGATCTTCAAAGATAAGTGATTTATTTTATCGCTATTTCTGACTTTTGTGACGCCTCTGCTTGTTTGGAAAATGTTTAATGCTTTTGTATGTGGGGTGCTGTCCTCAGATAATTGCATTGTATGCTTTCGCCATAAAGCCTTTTTTAAATCTGACAAAGCAGCTGGATTAACAAGAAGTTAAGCTTTTAAACAATGTAAGACATTTGTATTTTCATGAATGTTTAATATTACAAATTTTGTATTTTGAATTATGCGCTCTGCAATTTCACCGGATGTTGGCGAGGTGGGACTTCCACCTAGCAAAAATAGGTTTTTAAGTCCTTTCTAAAATAATTAAGTACTTGTCTTCTCTCAACAGAAGAGGCCAAATCGTCTGGAGCCCAAATCTCTCTCAATGAACTCAAAAGGGCATGAGTAGAGGCAAATCACCTGGATGGGATGGTATTCTTCCTGAGGTCTAATTAAAATGTTAGAAACAATTAGGCCCACTATTGCTCGAAGTGATTAACATAGTCGTTCACAAAGTTTCATTTGGGAGAGATGTGAATACAGCACACATTTCAATGTTATTAAAAAGAGGTATGGATGCCAACTCCGTGCTTCACTGTTGGGATGGTGTTCTTCAGCTTGCAAGCATCCCCATTTTTCCTCCAAACATAACAATGGTCATTATGGCAGTTCTATTTTTGTTTCATCAGACCAGAGAACATTTCTCCAAAAAGTACGATCTTTGTCCCCATGTGCAGTTGCAGTTGCAAACCATAGTCTGGCTTTTTTTATGGCGGTTTTGGAGCAGTGGCTTCTTCCTTGCTGAGTGGCAATTCAGGTTATGTCAATATAGGACTCGTTTTACTGTGGATATAGATACTTTTGCACCTGTTTCCTTCAGCATCATCACAAGGTATTTTGCTGTTGTTCTGGGATTGATTTGCACTTTTCACACCAAAGTACGTTAATCTCTAGGAGACAGAGCGTGTCTCCTTCCTGAGCGGTATGACGGCTGCGTGGTCCCATGGTGTTTATACTTGCATACTATTGTTTGTACAGCTGAACGGGGTACCTTCAGGTGTTTGGAAATTTCTCCCAAGGATGAACCAGACTTGTGGAGGTCTACAATTTTTTTTCTGAGGTCTTGGCTGATTTCTTTTAATTTTCCCATGATGTCAAGCAAAGAGGCACTGGGTTTGAAGGTAGACCTTGAAATACATCCACAGGTACACCTCCAATTGATTCAAATGATGTAAATTAGCCTATCAGAAGCTTCTAAAGCCATGACATCATTTTCTGGACTTTTCCAAGCTGTTTAAAGGCACAGTCAACTTAGTGTACGTAAACTTCTGACCCACTGGAATTGAGATTCACTGTAATTATAAGTGAAATAATCTGTCTGTAAACAATTGTTGGAAGAATGACTTGTGTCATGCACAAAGTAGATGTCCTAACCGACTTGCCAAAACTATAGTTTGTTAACAAGAAATTTGTGGAGTGGTTGAAAAACTAGTTTTAATGACTCCAACCTAAGTGTTTGTAAACTCCCGACTTCAACTGTATAAATATATGGACGATACTGTAGATACTGTAGAATGGAATAGAATACAGTATATACATATGAGATTAGTAATGCAAAATATGTAAACATTATTAAAGTGACTAGTTTTCAATTTGTTAAAGTGGCCAGTGATTTCAAGTCTATGTACAGTATATAGGCAGCATCCTTTAATGTGCTAGTGATAGCTATTTAACAGTCTGATGGCCTTGAAATAGAACCTGTCTCTCAATCTCTCAGTCCCAGATTTGATGCTCCTGTACTGACCTCGCCTTCTGGATGATAACCGGGTGAACAGGCAGTGGCTCGGGTGGTTGTTGTCCCTGATGATCTTTTTGGCCTTCCTGTGGCATCGGGTGCTGTAGGTGTCCTGGAGGGCAGGTAGTTTGCCCCGGGTGATGCGTTGGGCAGATCGCACCACCCTCTGGAGAGCCCTGTGGTTGCGGGCGGTACAGTTGCCTTACCAGATGGTGATACAGCTCGACAGGATGCGGTCAATTGCGCATCTGTAAAAGTTTGTGAGGGTTTTAGGTACCAAGCCACATTTCTTCAGCCTCCTGAGGTTGAAGAGGATCTGTTGCGCCTTCTTCACCACACTGTCTGTATGGGTGGATCATTTCAGTTTGTTAGTGATGTGTACGCCGAGGAACTTGAAGCTTTCCACCTTCTCCACTGCGGTCTCGTGAATGTTGATAGAGTGGTGCTCCCTCTGCTGTTTCCTGGAGTCTCCTTTGTTTTGTTGACATTGAGTGACAGGTTATTTTCCTGGCACCACACTCCCAGAGCCCTCACCTCCTCCTTGTAGGCTGTCTCGTCATTGTTGGTAATCATGCCTACTACTGTTGTATCGTCTGCAAACTTGATGATTGAGGTGGAGGTGTGCGTGACCACGCAGTCATGGGTGAACAGGGAGTACAGGAGGGGGCTGAGCGTGCACCCAGTGTTGAGGATCAGCGAAGTGGATGTGTTGTTTCCTACCTTCACCACCTGGGGGGTGGCCGTCAGGAAGTTCAGGACCCAGTTGCACAGGGTGGGGTTCAGACCCAGGGCCTCAAATGCTGAGCTGAGCTATAGTCAATGAGCAGCATTCATACATAGGTATTCCTCTTAACCAGTGCGATGTCGATTGCATCATCTGTGGATCTATTGATGCGGTATGCAAATTGAAGTGGGTCTAGAGTGACAGGTAAGGTAGAGGAGATAGGCTCCTGCTCCTATGAGCCGTTCTGGTTCACACAAGCAAAGACTTGGTCAAGGCTAATTATTTTACGGATGAGAAAGACTGCTATACCCCTACCTCAGAAACAAATTCAATGCATCTCTTAAACGTTAGCCTTATCCCCAGGCTCAATTGCTATGCACAGAGAGAGAGAGAGCCAGCTGGTGGTTAAGATGACTCAAAACATGAATAATTCAGTTATTTTGTGTTGTAGAGATACAGTATGGTTGCTTGGCTCTACTATGAACCAAATGTAAAAATCACTGTAGTCTAGTTTCAAGTTTCACAGGTACAGTATCAGAGGAACATTGGTAATAATATTAATACATTATAATTCCACTTCATTATCATTATGAGCCCAATTAGCTAGAGAGGGATGGAGTGCCCTTTGAGAATTTGATTCCTGCTAAGGTTTTCTCTCAGTCAATTCTAGGGGGTCTGGGATGAAAAGTGTATTGAGTCTGTTTTATTTTGTACCTACAAATGTTATAAAGGTGTTGCAACATAAAAGTAGCACAAATTGGAGAAGATAATGAATATGTATTGCACTCTTTGAAAAAAGGGTTATTTTGGTGTTCTATATAGAACTTTTGGGGTCTTTGGACGAGATTAAAAAACATTTTACTAATAAATGTTCTATATGGGGCCTCCCGGGTGGCGCAGTGGTTAAGGGCGCTGTACTGCAGCGCCAGCTGTGCCATCAGAGTCCTGGGTTCGCGCCCAGGCTCTGTCGTAACCGGCCGCGACCGGGAGGTCCGTGGGGCGACGCACAATTGGCCTAGCGTCGCCCGGGTTAGGGAGGGCTTGGTCGGTAGGGGTGTCCTTGTCTCATCGCGCACCAGCGACTCCTGTGGCGGGCTGGGCGCAGTGTACGCTAGCCAAGGTGGCCAGGTGCACGGTGTTTCCTCCGGCGCATTGGTGCGGCTGGCTTCCGGGTTGGATGTGCGCTGTGTTAAAGAAGCAGCGGCTTGGTTGGTTGTGTATCGGAGGACGCATGACTTTCAACCTTCGTCTCTCCCGAGCCCGTACGGGAGTTGTAGCGATGAGACAAGATAGTAGCTACTACAACAATTGGATACTACGAAATTGGGGAGAAAAAGGGGTAAAATTAAAAAATAAATAAATAAAATAAATTTAAAAAAAATGTTCTATATACCCAGTAAGGGCAATGAACCTTGAGGGTTCTATCCCTAGTCCATACCCCAGAGTGTAGTGGGGATTTCTGAAATAAACAGCTTACAAAAGCTTACCCAGTCACATCAAACTCTCAAATGACAGCTAACATTCCCTTTTAATTTGTTTTAGCTCTTTTCCATTGACGTTTATAGCCATATTAATGATGATGCTGCATGATATCGCCTAGTCAAATTGCTAGGTAATGTCCGACACCGTTAGCTCTGTTACGGTGCGTGAATGAGGACCCAAAAGCGAATTAACTTAAACAGAGCTTCTTTAATTACCAAACATAGGTAGGCTCAGATGGACCGGCAGATTCCGACAGGACAGGACAAGGTTACAGCAAACATGACGACAGTCTGGTTCAGGCATGAAACACAACAAACAAGAATCCGACAAAGACAGGAGCAGAAACAGAGAGAGATATAGGGACCTAATCAGAGGGAAAAAGGGAACAGGTGGGAAAAGGGGTGACGAGGTAGTTAGGAGGAGACAAGGCACAGCTGGGGGAAAGAGGGGGAGAAAAGGTAACCTAACAACGACCAGCAGAGGGAGACAGGGTGAAGGGAAAGGACAGAAACAAGACACAACATGACAGTACATGACAGTACCCCCCCACTCACCGAGCGCCTCCTGGCGCACTCGAGGAGGAAACCTGGCGGCAACGGAGGAAATCCTCGATCAGCGCACGGTCCAGCACGTCCCGAGAGGGAACCCAACTCCTCTCCTCAGGACCGTACCCCTCCCAATCTACGAGGTACTGGTGACCACGGCCCCGAGGACGCATGTCCAAAATCCTACGGACCCTGTAGATGGGTGCGCCCTCGACAAGGATGGGGGGGGGGGGGAAGACGAGCGGGGGCGCGAAGAACGGGCTTGATACAGGAGACATGGAAGACCGGGTGGACGCGACGAAGGTATCGCGGAAGAAGAAGTCGAACTGCGACAGGATTAATGACCCGAGAAATACGGAACGGACCAATGAACCGCGGGGTCAACTTGCGAGAAGCCGTCTTAAGGGGAAGGTTCTGAGTGGAGAGCCAAACTCTCTGACCGCGACAATATCTAGGACTCTTAGTTCTACGCTTATTAGCAGCCCTCACAGTCTGCGTCCTATAACGGCAAAGTGCAGACCTGACCCTCTTCCAGGTGCGCTCGCAACGTTGGACAAAAGCCTGAGCGGAGGGGACGCTGGACTCGGCGAACTGAGATGAGAACAGCGGAGGCTGGTACCCGAGGCTACTCTGAAAAGGAGATAGCCCGGTCGCAGACGAAGGAAGCGAGTTGTGGGCGTATTCTGCCCAGGGGAGCTGTTCTGACCAAGACGCAGGGTTGCGAAAAGAAAGACTGCGTAAGATGCGACCAATAGTCTGATTGGCCCGTTCTGCTTGACCGTTAGACTGGGGGTGAAAGCCGGAAGAGAGACTGACAGAAGCCCCAATCAAACGGCAAAACTCCCTCCAAAATTGAGACGTGAATTGCGGACCTCTGTCCGAAACGACGTCTGACGGAAGGCCATGAATTCTGAAAACATTCTCGATGATGATTTGTGCCGTCTCTTTAGCAGAAGGAAGCTTAGCAAGGGGAATGAAATGAGCCGCCTTAGAGAACCTATCGACAACCGTAAGAATAACAGTCTTCCCCGCTGACGAAGGCAGTCCGGTGACAAAATCTAAGGCGATGTGAGACCACGGTCGAGAGGGAATAGGAAGCGGCCTGAGACGGCCGGCAGGAGGAGAGTTACCGGACTTAGTCTGCGCGCAGACCGAACAAGCAGCCACGAAACGACGCGTGTCATGCTCCCGGGTGGGCCACCAAAAACGCTGGCGAATGGAAGCAAGCGTACCCCGAACGCCAGGGTGGCCGGCTAACTTGGCAGAGTGAGCCCACTGAAGAACGGCCAGACGAGTAGGAACGGGAACGAACAGAAGGTTCCTAGGACAAGCGCGCGGCGACGGAGTGTGAGTGAGCGCTTGCTTTACCTGCCTCTCAATTCCCCAGACAGTCAACCCGACAACACGCCCCTCAGGGAGAATCCCCTCGGGGTCAGTGGAGGCTACTGAAGAACTGAAGAGACGAGACAAAGCATCAGGCTTGGTGTTCTTAGAGCCCGGACGATAAGAAATCACGAACTCGAAACGAGCGAAAAACAGCGCCCAACGCGCCTGACGCGCATTAAGTCGTTTGGCAGAACGGATGTACTCAAGGTTCCTATGGTCAGTCCAAACGACAAAAGGAACGGTCGCCCCCTCCAACCACTGTCGCCATTCGCCTAGGGCTAACCGGATGGCGAGCAGTTCGCGGTTTCCCACATCATAGTTACGTTCCGACGGCGACAGGCGATGAGAAAAATACGCGCATGGGTGGACCTTGTCGTCAGAGAGGGAGCGCTGAGAAAGAATGGCTCCCACGCCCACCTCTGACGCGTCAACCTCGACAACGAACTGTCTAGAGACGTCAGGTGTAACAAGGATAGGAGCGGATGTAAAACGATTCTTGAGGAGATCAAAAGCTCCCTGGGCGGAAACGGACCACTTAAAGCACGTCTTGACAGAAGTAAGGGCTGTGAGAGGAGCTGCCACCTGACCGAAATTACGGATGAAACGACGATAGAAGTTCGCGAAGCCGAGAAAGCGCTGCAGCTCGACGCGTGACTTAGGGACGGGCCAATCAATGACAGCTTGGACCTTAGCGGGATCCATCTTAATGCCTTCAGCGGAAATAACAGAACCGAGAAATGTGACGGAGGAGGCATGAAAAGTGCACTTCTCAGCCTTCACAAAAAGACAATTCTCTAAAAGGCGCTGGAGGACACGTCGAACGTGCTGAACATGAATCTGGAGTGACGGTGAAAAAAATCAGGATATCGTCAAGGTAAACGAAAACAAAGATGTTCAGCATGTCTCTCAGGACATCATTGACTAATGCCTGAAAGACAGCTGGAGCGTTAGCGAGGCCGAAAGGAAGAACCCGGTATTCAAAGTGCCCTAACGGAGTGTTAAACGCCGTCTTCCACTCGTCCCCCTCCCTGATGCGCACGAGATGGTAAGCGTTACGAAGGTCCAACTTAGTGAAAAACCTGGCTCCCTGCAGGATCTCGAAGGCTGAAGACATAAGAGGAAGCGGATAACGATTCTTCACTGTTATGTCATTCAGCCCTCGATAATCTATGCAGGGGCGCAGAGACCCGTCCTTCTTCTTGACAAAAAAAAACCCCGCTCCGGCGGGAGAGGAGGAGGGGACTATGGTACCGGCGTCAAGAGCTACAGACAAATAATCTTCGAGAGCCTTACGTTCGGGAGCCGACAGAGAGTATAGTCTACCCCGGGGGGGAGTGGTTCCCGGAAGGAGATCAATACTACAATCATACGACCGGTGTGGAGGAAGAGAGGTGGCCCTGGACCGACTGAACACCGTGCGCAGATCGTGATATTCCTCCGGCACCCCTGTCAAATCACCAGGCTCCTCCTGTGAAGAAGAGACAGAGGAAACAGGAGGGATAGCAGACATTAAACATTTCACATGACAAGAGACGTTCCAGGAGAGGATAGAATTACTAGACCAATTAATGGAAGGATTATGACAAACTAGCCAGGGATGGCCCAAAACAACAGGTGTAAAAGGTGAACGAAAAATTAAAAAAGAAATGGTTTCGCTATGATTACCAGAAACAGTGAGGGTTAAAGGTAGCGTCTCACGCTGAATCCTGGGGAGAGGACTACCATCCAGGGCGAACAAGGCCGTGGGCTCCCTTAACTGTCTGAGAGGAATGTCATGTTCCCGAGCCCAGGTCTCGTCCATAAAACAGCCCTCCGCCCCAGAGTCTATTAAGGCACTGCAGGAAGCTGACGAACCGGTCCAGCGTAGATGGACCGACAAGGTAGTGCAGGATCTTGAAGGAGAGACAGGAGTAGTAGCGCTCACCAGTAGCCCTCCGCTTACTGATGAGCTCTGGCTTTTACTGGACATGAAGTGACAAAATGACCAGCGGAACCGCAATAGAGACAGAGGCGGTTGGTGATTCTCCGTTCCCTCTCCTTAGTCGAGATGCGGATACCTCCCAGCTGCATAGGCTCAGCACCCGAGCCGGCAGAGGAAGATGGTAGTGATGCGGAGAGGGGGGCAACGGAGAACGCGAGCTCCTTTCCACGAGCTCGGTGACGAAGATCAACCCGTCGCTCAATGCGAATAGCGAGTTCAATCAAGGAATCCACGCTGGAAGGAACCTCCCGGGAGAGAATCTCATCCTTTACCTCTGCGCGGAGACCCTCCAGAAAACGAGCGAGCAAAGCCGGCTCGTTCCAGCCACTGGAGGCAGCAAGAGTGCGAAACTCAATAGAGTAGTCTGTTATGGATCGATTACCTTGACATAGGGAAGACAGGACCCTGGAAGCCTCCTCCCCAAAAACAGATCGATCAAAAACCCGTATCATCTCCTCCTTAAAGTCCTGATACTGGTTAGTACACTCAGCCCTTGCCTCCCAGATTGCCGTGCCCCACTCACGAGCCCGTCCAATAAGGAGAGATATGACGTAGGCGACACGAGCAATGCTCCTGGAGAAAGTGTTGGGCTGGAGAGAAAACACAATATCACACTGGGTGAGGAACGAGCGGCATTCAGTGGGCTCCCCAGAGTAACACGGCGGGTTATTGATTCTGGGCTCCGGAGATTCGAAAGCCCTGGAAGTGGCCGGTGGATCGAGGCGGAGATGGTGAACCTGTTCTGTGAGGTTGGAGACTTGGGTGGCCAGGGTCTCAACGGCATGTCGAGCAGCAGACAATTCCTGCTCGTGTCTGCCTAGCATCGCTCCCTGGATCCCGACGGCTGAGTGGAGAGGATCCGAAGTCGCTGGGTCCATTCTTGGTCGGATTCTTCTGTTACGGTGCGTGAATGAGGACCCAAAAGCGAATTAACTTAAACAGAGCTTCTTTAATTACCAAACATAGGTAGGCTCAGATGGACCGGCAGATTCCGACAGGACAGGACAAGGTTACAGCAAACATGACGACAGTCTGGTTCAGGCATGAAACACAACAAACAAGAATCCGACAAAGACAGGAGCAGAAACAGAGAGAGATATAGGGACCTAATCAGAGGGAAAAAGGGAACAGGTGGGAAAAGGGGTGACGAGGTAGTTAGGAGGAGACAAGGCACAGCTGGGGGAAAGAGGGGGAGAAAAGGTAACCTAACAACGACCAGCAGAGGGAGACAGGGTGAAGGGAAAGGACAGAAACAAGACACAACATGACAGTACATGACAAGCTCTCCATGGCAAGATGAGATTATATTTTGCAACATTGTTGTCGAGGTCTGAGTGGCAAACAGCACTGTTGCAAACTAAATGCTAGCTAGAATAATACTGTGATTAATAAAAGCATCCGCTTTTGGATAGACAAGGTGTTCAATATATATTGAACAAAAATATAAATGCAACATGCAACAATTTTGCTAGCTGTAGATAAAAAAAAAAAATCCCAATTACACTCTGGGGTATGGACTAGGGATAGAACCCTTAAGTTTCTTGGCCCTTACTGGATATATAGAACCTTTTTTAGTAAAGGGTTCTTTACTCTCGTCCAAAGGACCAAAAGGTTCTACGTATATAGAACACAGAATGATGAATAAAGTTGAAACGTTATTAGAAATTGAGCACGTTTGTAAGCTAGCTCGCTAGCTAACTTAGCTAACTAGCTAAACAGAACAAGTTGATTAAACAGCATGATCATTACACAGGTGCATCTTGTGCTGTGGACAATAAAAGGCCACTCTAAAATGTGCAGTTTTGTCACCAACTCAATGCCACAGATGTCTCAAGTTTTGAGAGAGCATGCAATTAGCATGCTGACTGCAGGAATGTCAACCAGAGCTGTTACCAGATAATTGAAAGTCCATTTCCCTATCATAAGCTGCCTCCAATGTTGTTTTAGAGAATTTAGCAGTACATCGAACCGGCCTCACCACCACAGGCCACGTGTAACCACGCCAGCCCAGGACATCCACATCCGGCTTCCACATATGTGGGATTGTCTGAGTAGGGGGATTGTCCTGAGGAGTATTTCTGTCTGTAATAAAGCCCTTTTGTGGGGAAAAACAATTTCAGATTGGGTGGACCTGGCTCCCCTGTGGGTGCGCCCCTGCCCAGTCATGTGAAATCCATAGATGAGGGTCTAATGCATATATTTCAATTGGCTGATTTCCTTCTATGAACTGTAACTCAATAAAATCTTTGAAATTGTTGCATGTTGGGTTTATATTTTTGTTCAGAATATAAACACTACATTACCAAAAGTATGTGGACACCTGCTCGTCTAACATCTCATTCCAAAATCATGGGAATTAATATGGAGTTGATCCACCCTTTGCTGCTATAACTGTCACGCTTGCTCCCGCTCCCCCTCCCTGGCGCACAAAGGCGCCAGGCTCCCCATCATTACACACTCCTGCCACCATCATTACACACACCTGCCTTCCCCCATCTTGAACATCAGCAATTATTGGACTCAATCACCTGTGTCATTACCTCCCCTATATCTGTCTGTTCCCAAGCTCTGTTCCCTGCTTCAGGATTAATGTTCGTATGTCGTTGTGTTACCTGTGTGCTGACGCTGTTCCTGTCTTGTTCCATGTCTGTTCCTCATTAAATGTTCCCCGTACCTGCTCCTCTACTCAAGTGTCGGCCCTTACAAATAACAGGCTCCACAATTCTGGAAATTGGATGTTGGAACGTTGCTGCGGGGACTTTTTTCTATTCAGCCACAAGAGCATTAGCGAGGTTGGGCACTGATATTGGGCGATTAGGCCTGGCTCACAGTCAGTGTTCCAATTCCACGCAAAAGTGTTCGATGGGGTTGAGGTCAGCGTGTTGCGTAATCGTACTGAAGGTAGTGAAGGAGTCAAGCGCAGGAGAGCAGAGATGTCAATGTAACGTCTTTAATAGGCAAGTCCCAAAACGGTACAGGTACAATGTCCATAAACGCCCAAGACATGGGAACACACAGTTACTCACGGAAGGAGAAAAACAACACTCCTTACTATACTTAACAAGAAACTGAGGAAACAAAACCTCAACAAGCAACATGGAAAATAATCCCGCACAAACCTAATTAACCTAAATTAAAGCAAATGAAAACCAGGTGTGAATGAACCAAAGACAAAACAAACGGAAAAGGAAAAATGGATCAGTGATGGCTAGTAGGCCAGCGACGCCGTCCGCCGAGCACCGCCCGAACAAGGAGAGGACCCACCTTCAGTGGAAGTCGTGACACAGCGCCCTGTGCAGGCCAGTCAAGTTTTTCCACACCGATCTCGACAAAGCATTTCTGTATGGATCTTGCTTTGTGCACGGGGGCATTGTCATGCTGAAATAGGAAAGGGCCTTCCCCAAACTGTTGCCACAAAGTTGGAAGCACAGAATCATCTAGAATGTCATAGTATGATGTGGTGTTAAGATTTCCCTTTACTGGAATGAATTGGACTAGCCCAAACCATGAGAAACAGCTCAAGACCATTATTCCTCCGTTAAACGCAGATGGTGAAGCTTGAGTCATCATTCCAGAGAATGCGTTTCCACTGCTTCTGAGTCCAGTGGAGGTGAGCTTTACACCACTCCAGCCGATGCTTGGGATTGCGCATGGTGATCTTAGACTTGTGTACTGCTGCTCGGCCATGGAAACCCATTTCATGAAGCTCCCGACAAACAGTTATTGCACTGACATTGCTTCCAGTGGCAGTTTGGAACTCGGTAGTGAGTGTTGGAACCGAGGACATATGATTTTTACATGCTACGCGCTTCAGCACTCAGTGGTCACGTTCTGTGAGCTTGTGTTGCCTACCACTTCGTGGCTGAACCGTTGTTACTCCTAGACGTTTCCACTAAACAATAACAGCACTTACAGTTGACAGGGGCAGCTCTAGCAGGGCAGAAATTTGATGAACTAACTTGTGGCAAAGGTGGCATCCTATGACGGTGCCAACTTGAAAGTCACTGAGCTCTTCTTTCAGCCATTCTACTTCAAATGTTTGTCTATGGAGATTGCATGGCTGCGTGGTTGATTTTTTTACACCTCTCAGCAACGGATGTAGCTGAAATAGCCGAATCCACTAATTTGAAGGTGTGTCCACATACTTTTGTATATACATATATACAAGAGAGCTTCATGAATATGTATATATATATATATATATTACCAGTCAAAAGTTTGGACAAACCTACTCAATCATTATTATTTTATTTTTTTTACATTGTAGGGTATAGGGTAGGGTATAGTGAAGACATCAAAACTATGAAATAGCACATACAGAATCACATAGTAAGCAAAAAAGTGTTAAACAAATCAAAATATTTTAGATTATTCAAACTAGCCACCTCTTGCCTTGATGACAGCTTTGCACACTCTTGGCATTCTCTCAACCAGCTTTACCTGGAATGCTTTTCCAACAGTCTTGAAGGAGTTCCCACATGCTGAGCACTTGTTGGCTGCTTTTCCTTCACTCTGCGGTCCAACTCATCCCAAACCATCTCAATTGGGTTGAGGTCGGGTGATTGTGGAGGCCAGGTCATCTGATACAGCACTCCATCACTCTTCTTCTTGGTCAAATATCCTTTGCACAGCCTGGAGGTGTGTTGGGTCATTGTCGTGTTGAAAAAAAAAATGATAGTCCCACAAACCAGATGGGATGGCGTATCACTGCAGATTGCTGTGGTAGCCATGCTATTTAAGTGTGCCTTGAATTCACATAGTCTCCTCTGAAGAGTTGATGTTGAGATGGGTCTGTTACTTGAACATCTGTGAAGCATTTATTTGGGCTGCAATTTCTGAAGCTGGTGACTAATAAACCTATCCTCTTCAGCAGAGGTAACTCTGGGTCTTCCTTTCCTGTGGCGGTCTTCATGAGAGCCAGTTTCATCATGGCGCTTGATGGTTTTTGTGACTGCACTTGGAGAAACTTTCAAAGTTCTTGACATTTTCCAGTTTGACTGACCTTTATGGACTGTCGTTTCTCTTTGGTTATTTGAGCTTTTCTTGCCATGGCTATATTTGGTAAAAGACCAAGTCCATACTATCTTCATTATACAAACAGTACATTGTCACAACACAACTGATTGGCTCAAATGCATTAAGAAGGAAATACATTCCTCAAATTAACCTTTAACAATTGACACGTGGTAATTGAAATGCATTCCTCATGAAGCTAGTTTAGAGAATGCCAAGAGTGTGCAAAGCTATCATCAATGCAAAGGTTAGCTACTTTGAAGAATCTCAAATATAAAATATATTTGGATTTGTTTAACACTTTTTTGGTTACTACATGACTACATGATGTGTTATTTCATAGTTTTGAGATCTTTACTATTATTCTACAATGTAGAAAATAGTAAAATAAAGAAAAACCCTTGAATGAGTATGTGTGTCCAAACTTTTGACTGGTACTGTATATATTTCAAATAATCGCATTTTGTATTGTGGGATATGCCAAATGAAGCTACAGACCCAGCCCGACATTGGCAATTAGCTCATTGTTTCTTTTATGTCAGTAATTAAGTGTGGAGTCAATTGAGGCAACGAGCCTGTTTCATGAAGCCATTAGAAGACTGCTGCTGAGTGAAAGGAGGTATGTTTGAATTATTTATAACAAAATCTGTATAATAAGTCTTGCTGATTCAATAGCCTATTTAATCATTACATGACTTTTAACACACTAGCTACGTTTTGCCCAGTCTGGCAGTAACCAAGAACTAATAGAGGCAGAGCGTCTGTCTTTGGGCTGCTGCTGACAACTTCATGTAAGTTGTTTTTCTATATCATAATAGTGATATGTCTGTATTGCATTTTGTGTTCATTTTGGCAAATTAACTCATGCTTATTTCTGAAGATCAACTCATGTTTTCGCTGCTTTTCTCTTCGTGTCTGAAACCAGTCAAGCAGGTAGCTCAGTGGTTAAGGAGTTGGACCTGTGGCCTTTTCAAATCCAGGGCCGGGAGCTGGGGGAAAAAACGGGCCGAATTGATCTGACAACTGGAGGGCTGCTGGGTTCACATCCTCAAAACATTTCCCTATCGTTGGGCCCTTGAGCAAGGCCCTTAACCCCACAGCATGCTCTCCATCCAGGGGCACGCTGCATGCAGCTTGAACCGGTGCTCGTCTCAACTGTGTGTGAGGTCTGCTGTTTTGGGGGGGGGGGGGGAACAGAGCAGAAGACACATTTTTGTTGTTCACTGTAACTAATGGACAAAATATATTGTATTGTTTTGTATGGAAAAAAAGTCAGCCCGAGTTGATGTGGGCCATCATTCAAACAAAGAGATGCCTCCTGGCTACTAGTGCACATTTCCAAACTGTGTTTGCATATAATGACATTAAATTCTAAAAACTATTCTGGTATCCTTTTGAACATTATTCAATTGTTTATTAAATTATATTCTTCGCTCAAAATATTACTATTTAATAATAGTTGCCATAATTCATAAATGGCACCATGCAGGGTTCTATATGGAACCATTTAGGTTCAGTGAAAAATAACCTCCAGGATTCTGATCAAAGAACCCTATAAAAGGGTTCCATATATGAAGCAAGCGATGGAACCCTTTTTGGTTCTATGAGTGTATGATACATTTACAGTGTACATGATATTACTGTGGCAGCAATAATGATACCTTATGTCTGAGTGTAATAACACTTAAAATACATCACCACACTTGTAATTTTATGCTGTGATAAACCACATTTCCTGTATGCTGAAAGGGGATTCCTAACCAATATTAGTACAGAGAGCCCTGTGCTATCCAAATGCATTCCCCCTCATCTCAAACCAGGACATAAGACGTGCAGCATTACAGTAAATTGTTCCCAAAGGACAAGCCTGCTAGATTAAAGGTAGAGTCAGCGATATTTCGTAGATGCAAACAAGTAAACAGCATAGTGTCAATTTCTGCAAAAACTAAGGTCCTTGGAGGGCAAGGCTAAATAGTCCACTGTTTTCATGGAAGAGCATGAAGCGAACCCGTGCACGTATGCAGATACTGTGTGTGAGCCAAGTCTTACATTTTGCCCATCACAATAGCTGCAGTGCTGTAACGGCCGTTGGTGGAGGAAGGTGAGGACCAAAGCGCAGCGTGGTACATGTTCCTCATTTATTAAATAGAACTGAACACTAAATACAAAGTAACAAAAAGAACAACCGAACCAGCTCCGTCAGGTACAAAACAGAAAGCAACTACCCACAAAACCCATGTGGGCAAGAGCTACCTAAGTATGGTTCTCAGTCAGAGACAACGATAGACAGCTGTCCCTGATTGAGAACCATACCCAGCCAAAAACAAAGAAAAACAAAAACATAGAAAAAGGAACATAGAATGCCCACCCTAGTCACACCCTGGCCTAACCAAAATAGAGAATAAACTCTAATAAACTCTGACTCTACCTTTAACGCAAGACAGGAGAATTTGGGTCAAGGTTTAAAATCATCACTTCAGACGGGGGTAGAAGAAAGGACATCCAAGGGGTTGGGTCTGAAGCAAGTTCAGCAGTCTCTCTTAAAAGAAGAGCCCATGTGGTTACTTTCTCAGCCCCATTCCCTCAACACTTCTGCTTTAGGCAACTCACCATTCATTGCTATGGCAATGTCGTCCTTTGTTTTGTTTATGTGTTTTATGTAAAACACAAGTATACCTACCTAGTAGGCTAACTGTGTAGCCTAGGACTACTATTGTTATGTTTGTTTGTTTATTTTTGAACCTCCAAAAAACAATTCCAATATATGTATTACTTTTAATACATGCAAATGGCAATTAAACTACTACTACTACTACTACTACTACAGGCATTGATTTCACACTGGGGAGAAGCCCTGGCTGCTGAGGGCATTTAAAATAATTCACCATGCACAATGTACAGCTTAATCCATTAGACGGAGAGTCTGAAGGCTCCTTCTCATGCAACACGCCAACACACCGCCTCTTCTCCTTGTAAGGGTCTCACGCCGAAGAAAATCAAATATTGTTGAGAGGCTCAATCCCGCTTCCGAAAGGCAAACACTTCCACCGTAATGCAAATGAGTGTTGGTGGGCTTTCACTTCAAATGGATTTCCAAATCAATGTGCGAGTGGCATAAGTTCTGTTGGCAGCCAGTTCCTGGGAGCCCAGCTAGAGTACAGTCATTTACATAACCTCCAGCTGTCTGTCTTCTTGATCTAAACCCCCTGCATGAGTAAATTCTTTGTTTCATATTCCAAATATGCTTGCATTCAATAAAAGGTCTTATGTATTAAGAGAGAAGGCAGTATGGTGTATTGTACCGTAGGCAGTACATACTGTCTGTATACACAGACAACAAAGACTGTGTTTACAGTACAGACTCCAGATTAGGCACAGTACATCTGACATATATCCCCAGATATGTCACCAAAATGTTTGGGATTGGTTTTGATAGGCCAATTAAGTGTGAAACACCACCACTTATTTGGTACAGCAAAATAATTATATTAGGCTACTGAGGGATGCCCACTGCTTAGGACCCAGTAGACATACAGTATATGTTCATAAAGTATGTATGCCATGCCACTCCTTGCCCCCACACAAATCTTGAACTTGGTGTTCCCACCTCCATCAAAATATAAGGCCCTCGACAGCACACTTTCCCCATCATAAAGCAGGGGGCATGGAATTGACCTTGGCTCGAGGCATAGACCATCGCCTCCTTCCCAAACAACAAAGGTCTATCAACATCACTCCTAAACAGAGGCCTATTTCCTCCCTCAAATGTCTCCCATTCAGCCCCCAACCAATCCCAACCCCGCTGGCCTTTTGGCATTCAAAATCCCCTATTTTCCTCTGAAGATTTGTTGTCTCCCGCGCAGATAAATTGAAGGCGCATTGCTGTAGATCACAGCCAATTGAGGCTTAGCCACCATAGATCATCTGGTGGCACAATGCCCCCGTGGCCTTTACTTCCTTATCAGTCTCGCAGATGGCGCTGAGGCTTAGCCCCCCATCTCTATTCACCCCATGTTATTCCCCAGCTAATAGCAGAGAATGTGTGTGTGTGTTCATCTCAGTCTGGCATAGATAGAACAGGGAAACGGCTGCGGTGATGCAGACTACAAGCGCCAAAATCCTGATCATAGACTCATAATCCCCGTGTGGCTCCTCTCTCTTGTCCTCACAATAGTGGGTTCTGCACTGGCTCAATCTGTAGTATTGTGTCTGTAGTATTCTCTCTTGTCCTCACAATAGTGGGTTCTGCACTGGCTCAGTCTGTAGTATTGTGTCTGTAGTATTCTCTATTGTCCTCACAATAGTGGGTTCTGCACTGGCTCAGTCTGTAGTATTCTCTCTTGTCCTCACAATAGTGGGTTCTGCACTGGCTCAGTCTGTAGTATTGTGTCTGTAGTATTGTCTCTTGTACTCACAATAGTGGGTTCTGCACTGGCTCAGTCTGTAGTATTGTGTCTGTAGTATTCTCTCTTGTCCTCACAATAGTGGGTTCTGCACTGGCTCAGTCTGTAGTATTGTGTCTGTAGTATTCTCTCTTGTCCTCACAATAGTGGGTTCTGCACAGGCTCAGTCTGTAGTATTGTGTCTGTAGTATTCTCTCTTGTCCTCACAATAGTGGGTTCTGCACTGGCTCAGTCTGTAGTCTTGTGTCTGTAGTATTCTCTCTTGTCCTCACAATAGTGGGTTCTGCACTGGCTCAGTCTGTAGTATTGTGTCTGTAGTATTCTCTCTTGTCCTCACAATAGTGGGTTCTGCACAGGCTCAGTCTGTATTATTGTGTCTGTAGTATTCTCTCTTGTCCTCACAATAGTGGGTTCTGCACAGGCTCAGTCTGTAGTATTGTGTCTGTAGTATTCTCTCTCGTCCTCACAATAGTGGGTTCTGCACTGGCTCAGTCTGTAGTATTGTGTCTGTAGTATTCTCTCTCGTCCTCACAATAGTGGGTTCTGCACAGGCTCAGTCTGTAGTATTGTGTCTGTAGTATTCTCTCTCGTCCTCACAATAGTGGGTTCTGCACAGGCTCAGTCTGTAGTATTGTGTCTGTAGTATTCTCTCTTGTCCTCACAATAGTGGGTTCTGCACTGGCTCAGTCTGTAGTATTGTGTCTGTAGTATTCTCTCTTGTCCTCACAATAGTGGGTTCTGCACAGGCTCAGTCTGTAGTATTGACTCACCGAAAATGTAATACTATTAGTCATCTAGGAAACTCTTTCCACCTGTGAGGAATAATGTATTATGAATATAGAGCCATTATTTGTTGTGACTAACTTATACCCAGGCTTACACAGGCGGTTCAATAAAGTACGACTTTAAAGGGGAAGTTCAGATTTTTAGAGTAAGGAACCATCTAACACTATGTTGTAAAATACCGAACTTCCCCTTTAAAACTAGGTGAATCCGTACCTGGACCCTGATTGTACTGATTGAGTCAAACAGGGAACAGGACAATAGCAGGTATTTAACAGCACCAGTGGCAGTGGGTTCGATCATCAGTCCATCACCATCATTACCATTGCCCCAACTAAACCTGGAGGTATTATTTTCCTCGATACTGAATTATTTACCAATGCCCTCCTCCCATCCTGACAAGAGTTGTGTGGATGAGGCCATTGAGGTAAAAAAAGACTGGTCTGACACACACACATACACAATGCTGTTACATTGCTGCCAAAAGATTTTAAGTGAAACAACAATCCCTTTACATTTGCTTGTCAAATGGCATCTTTAATAAAAACCTAAACTCTCAATTGCCCTCCATCTAACGGCGCTTCTAGACCTTTCACCACCTTTCACAAGTCAACATCTGCAGGAAACACTGAACGAATTGAGGATTCTGTAGAGATTACAACTCCCACACTGAATTCGTTGTATCTACACTACTAATAGCTATACCCCAGAGGGGAGAAAAAGCAATATCAAATCAGACAACAAAATGAGTTCACCCACACACTGAAGAGCATCAGATGTCTGGTCCCGAGGAACTCAATTGGAAGAAGTTCTCAGTTTGGAGCAAAGAGTGAACACCTTGTACCCTTAAAAAGTGAGACATCAAACTGGTGCTGATGATATGGATGGATCAGAGAGTCAAGGGTTAATGTATTAAACACTCCTCCAAATATCCCCACTTCATCAGAATACATCTCATGTCTATTCTTTACGTCACTGATTGGCGAATCAATAGTCTTCCACACACTATCTAGTTCTTAGTCAAAGTGATCGTGGCCCTGGTTGTAACTTCTACTCTTTACTTTATCGTAGCCTAAGGACCTCATCGGAGGCCAGCCAGACAACTATTTATTTCAGTAGCCTAATGATCCATCATCAGGAGCTAGTCAAACATAAATAGCTTGTTCATGAACTCCCGAAAAACAGTTAGCTTCACTAACCTCTTGAACAAACTCTAGAACAAACATTGTCCTGACTAGACGTTCACTTCATTGGCTTGGAAGGGAGGCCAATCACCAGACAGAGAACATAATTGATAAGAGTGATGTGGTGTTGTCATGGACAACAGCATCGATCCAACCTCTTAACATTAGCCAGTGCAAGTAGAATAAACAACATATCAAATGACAATCACATTAGTGGATTTTCCAATAAAGTTCATTATTGCTGATATACTTGTTTCAAATTAATGGAGTTACAAGGGAATTGAAGGTTAAATAAAGGTTAAATAAAATTTTAAAAAAATAAAGAATGTAATTGCAACTTAAATTGAATGTGCTCTATAGAGTTCATTGAATATTCTATATTTATTCTAAGATGTACAAAGAAAACCATCAGATGGCAAGTGATGCGTTTCAATAAAACTCTATTGATGGAAGCACTGTAATTGTAAACTTTCTTTTCAAAATGTGTAATTGGTTTGAAGCTGAAAAGATTATCCACCATTTTAGCCTCCATTATCAAGATATGATATAGTCTGTGATGCTCAGAAATGATTTAATTTATGACAACAGGCTTAGCAATCAGAACTATCCCATTGGGATTAAAAAGTGCTGAACAATGGGATAGTTCTGATTGCTAAGCTCTTTGACTGGAAAATTACGGTCATGACTGGCTTCTTGCATACAGTGCACTCAGCATGTAATATAATAGCGACTGCTTTCTCACCCGTTATGGCTCTGTCCCATTTTTTCATGCTGAATATACAGTTTTAATGGTTTATAGCTAGTTGGAGATGCCATCAGAGAGGTTGTAACCTAGTAAATGTAATTTCAGTCTATTTGAAATATCACTGTTGTTTCCACTGCTACAGGGCCAAATTTGGGGCCCCGGGGCACCTACCTCCAGGGTCACTAGACCTGTTTGATGTGACTGCCTGGCTATAGGCAACCACCCATGCTGGGCTTCTGTACTTTACCATTTTCAAAAATGTCAATGGCATGTCTACAAGGCCTTCCTGCTGGTAAACAAGAGACTTTGTAGGTCATGATTAAAAGACTAATTTGTCTACCACACTCCATCTGCTCAGCCTCAACCTACCAGGTAATTAGGGAGCTATGGGACACTGAGGCTGTCTCCCAAATGGTACCCTATTCCCTATTTAGTGCACTACATAAGGAAAAGGGTGCCACTGGGATGCAAACCTGAATATTAGATGGCCTCAGGGGGGTTTCAACCCTACTTTCATGCACCTATTAGGGACCCCTGGCAATGCTTTCCACATGTGCAATTAATGTGTTGTGTACTTCATGGGAGTTCTACTGCAATTGATAATTGATGGCCTTATATATATACAGTACCAGTCAAAAGTTTGGACACACCTACTCATTCAAGGGTTTTTCTTTATTTTTACAATTTTCTACATTTTCATCAAAACTATGAAATAACACATATGGAATCATGTAGTAACCAAAAAAGGGATAAACAAATACAAGTATATTTGATATTTTATGCTCTTCAAAGTTGCCACCCTTTGCCTTGATGACAGCTTTGCACACTCTTGGCATTCTCTCAACCGGCTTCACCTGGAATGCTTTCCCAACAATCTTGAATGAGTTCCCACATATGCTGAGCACTTGTTGGCTGCTTTTCCTTCTCTATGTGTTCCAACTTATCCCAAACCATCTCCATTGTCCTTGAGGTTGGGATGCCAGGTCATCTGCTGCAGCACTAAATCACTCTTCTTCTTGGTCAAATAGCCCTTGCTATAAATAGCCTGAAGGTGTGTTGGGTCATTGTCCTGTTGAAAAACAAATGATAGTCCCACCAAGCGCAAACCAGATGGGATGGTGTATCGCTGCAGAATGCTGTGGTAGCCATGCTGGTTAAGTGTACCTTGAATTCTAAAACCATCACAGACAGTGTCACCAGCAAAGCACCCCCCCCCCCCCCACCATCACACCTGCTCTTACATGCTTCATGGTGGGAACCACACATACGGAGATCATCCATTCACCTAGTCTGCGTCTCACAAAGACACAGCAGTTGAAACCAAAAATCTAAAATTTGGACTCATTAGACCAAAGGACAGATTTCCACAGGTCTAATGTCCATTGCTCGTGTTTTTTGGCCCAAGCAAGTCTCTTCTTATTATTGGTGTCCTTTAATAGTGGTTTCTTTGCAGCAAATCTACCATGAAGGCCTGATTCACGCGGTCTACTCTGAACAGTTGATGTTGAGATGTGTCTGTTACTTGAACTCTGTGAAGCATTTATTTGGGCTGCAATATCTGAGGCTGGAAACTCTAATAAACGTATCCTCTGCAGCAGAGGTAACTCTGGGTGTTCCTTTCCTGTGGCGGTCCTCATGAGAGCCAGTTTCATCATAGCGCTTGGTGGTTTTTGCGACTGCACATGAAGAAACTTTCAAAGTTCTTGACATTTTCCACATTGACTGACCTTCAGGTAAAATAATGATGGACTGTCGTTTCTCTTTGTTTATTTGAGCTGTTCTTGCCATAATATGGACTTGGTCATTTACCAAATAGGGCTATCTTCTGTATACTAACCCTACCTTGTCACAACACAACTGATTGGCTCAGTCGCAATAAGATGGAAATAAATCCAGAGATTTGGTCTTAGTGGTCTTAGTGGGACAATCAATTGTTTTTCAACACGACAATGACCCAACACACCTCCAGGCTGTATAAGGGATATTTTACCAAGAAGGAGAGTGATGGAGTGCTGCATCAGATGACCTGGCCTCCACAATCCCCCGAACTCAACCCAATTGAGATGGTTTGGGATGAGTCGGACCGCTGAGTGAAGGAAAAGCAGCCAACAAGTGCTCAGCATATGTGGAAACTCCTTCAAGACTGTTGGAAAAGCATTCCAGGTGAAGATGGTTGAGAGAATGCCAAGAGTGTGTGAAGCTGTCATCAAGGCAAAGGGTTGTTATTTGAAGAATCTCAAATGTAAAATATATTTTGATATGTTTAACCCTTTTTTGGTTACTACATGATTCCATATCTGTTATTTCATAGTTTTGATGTCTTCACTATTATTCTACAATGTAGAAAACAGTACAAATAAAGAAAAACCCTTGAATGAGTAGGTGTTCTAAAATCTTGACCTTTTAATGTATAATAATAAGCCTTTTGTGAACCAACACTCGCACATGACTCTTTTCCCTCTTACTTTGAGGAGAAACGTACTTACTATGACTGAGATCTGTGGTTGTCCCACCTAGTTATCTTAAGATGAATGCATTATCTGTAAGTCACTCTGAATAAGAACATCTGCTAAATGAATAAAATAAAAAATCTGCTAAATCTGAGCTACAGACATCAAAAGCCGAGAGTCACAAACACAGATACCCTCTCAGGCATGAACAGGGGAATGAGTCTATTCATTTATTCATTCATCGGCAGCCAAGTGTGCAGGTGGAACCAGCATTGTGGCTATACAAAAAATCAGATGGCAGCAGGAAACCACCGAAATGTATGAACTGACGACACAAAGGAAATCCTCAGAGGTGGCGGCCATTGATGTTTCATCCCATGGTGTCCCATGGCCATCGTCATCAGTAAAGCAACTCATTTCAGAGGGGACATTTGAATGACATTTTTTGGACTCTGTCACGTCCTGACCTTAGTTCCTTTTGTATGTTTCTATTTTAGGTTGGTCAGGGCGTGAGTTGGGTGGGCATTCTATGTTTTGTTCTTGTGTTTATATTTCCATGTGTTTGGCCTGGAATGGTTCCCAATCAGAGGCAGCTGTCAATCTGATTGAGAACCATACTTAGGTAGCCTGTTTTCCCACTCTTGTTGGTGGGTGGTTATTTTCCGTTTCAGTGTTTTTCACCATTCGGGACTGTTTCGGTTTTTCTTTAATCGCTTGTTCGTTTGTTTCCTGTGTTCAGTGTAATAACTATGACGAACACTTACCATGCTGCATATTGGTCCGATATTTCCTACTCCTCCTCAGAAGAGGAAGACGACAACAGTTACAGAACCACCCAACACAACCAAACTAAACAACGTGGTAACCAGGAGCAGAGGGTTCTGGACTCCTGGACATGGGAGGAGATTTTGGATGGTAGGGTAAGAGCTGGAGGCAGCTAAAGCCAAGCGGCGGTGTTATGAGGAGTTAGCACAACGTCTCGCAACAGGGATGAGAGGCAGCCCCCAAAATGTCTTGGGGGAGGCACACGGGGAGTGTGGCTAAGTCAGGTAGGAGACCTGAGCCAACTCCCCGTGCTTACTGTGGCGAGAGGTGGACCGGGCAGGCACCGTGCTATGCCGTGAGGCGCACGGTGTCCCCAGTGCGCAGGTATAGCCCGGTGCTCTACATCGCAGCTCCTCGTATCGGCCGGGCTAGAGTGGGCATCGAGCCAGGAGCAATGAAACCGGCTCAGCGCATCTGGTCTCCAATGTTTCTCCTCAGTCTGCGTTATATAGCACCAGCCCTACGCACGGTGTCCCCGGTTCGCCAGTACAGCCCAGTGCTGTCTGTTCCACCCCACTGCACTTGCCAGGCTACGGGCAGTATCCAGCCAGGGCAGGTTGTGCAGGCTCGGTGCTCGAGACCGCCAGTGCGCCTCCATGGTCCGGTCCATCCGGTGCCTCCTCCACGCTCCAGGCCTCCTGTGGCAGCACCACGCACCAGGCTGTCTCTCCATCTCCTCCCTCCAGGTGCTCCCGCCTGTCCAGCGCTTCCAGAGTCGCCCTCCTGTCCAGCGCTTCCAGAGTCTTCCTCCTGTTCAGCGCTTCCAGAGTCTCCCTCCTGTCCAGCGCTGCTAGAGCCGCCCGACAGTCAGGAGCTGCCAGAGCCGCCCGTCAGTCAGGAGCTGCCAGAGCCGCCCGTCAGTCAGGAGCTGCCAGAGCCGCCCGTCAGTCAGGAGCTGCCAGAGCCTCCTGTCAGTCAGGAGCTGCCAGAGCCTCCCGTCAGTCAGGAGCTGCCAGAGCCGCCCGTCAGTCAGGAGCTGGCAGAGCCGCCCGTCAGTCAGGAGCTGCCAGAGCCGCCCGTCAGAGTCGCCCTCCTGTCCAGCAGCGCCGGAGTGAAGGGCGATTCTGGCAGCGCCAGAGTGAAGGGAAGCTGCCAGAGCCGCCCGTCAGTCAGGAGCTGCCAGAGCCGCCCGTCAGTCAGGATCTGCCAGAGTCGCCCTTCACTCCGGCGCTGCCAGAGTCGCCCTTCACTCCGGCGCTGCCAGAATCGCCCTTCACTCCGGCGCTGCCAGAGTTGCCTTTCATCTATTCGACGGCGAAGGTTGCCGCTCCTAAGGCGCCAACTAAGTGGGCCGAGACTAAGGTGGAGTGGGGTCCACGTCCCGCGCCAGAGCCGCCCACCGCGGACAGATGCTCACCCAGACCCTCCCCTATGGGGTTAGGTTTTGCGGCTGGAGAATTTGAATACGTCCAACCGGCCTCAGAACCACAGACCACGTGTAACCACACCAGCCCAGGACCTCCACATCTGGCTTGTTCACTTGCGGGATCATCTGAAAGCAGCCACCCAGACAGCTGCTGAAACTGGGGGTTTGTACAACCAAAGAATACCTGCACAAACTGTCAGAAACCGTCTCAGGGACGAAGCTCATTTGCGTTCTTGCCGTCCTCACCAGGGTCTTGACCTGACTGCAGTTCGGCATTGTAACCAATTTCAGTAGGCAAATGCTCACCTTTGATGGCCACTGCTGGCGAAGTGTGCTCTTCATGGATGAATACCGGTTTCAACTTTACCGGGCAGTATGGCGTCGTGTGGGAGAGCGGTTTGCTGATGTCAACATTGTGAACAGAGTGCCCCATGGTGGCGGTAGGGTTACGGTATGGGCAGGCATAAGCTATGGGCAACGAATACGATCGCAATTTGAATGCACAGAGAAACCGTGACGAGATCCTAAGGCCCATTGTCATGCCATTCACCCTCTGCCATCCCCTCATGTTTCAGCATGTTAATGCACTGCCCATGTCGCAAGGATCTGTACACAGTTCCTGGTAGCTGAAAATGTTCCAGTTCTTCCACGGCCTGCATGCTCACCAGACATGTCACCCATTGAGCCTGTTTGGGATGGTCTGGATCAACGTATACAACAGAGTGTTCCAGTTCTGGCCAAAATCCAACAACTTCACTCAGCAATTGAAGAGGAGTGGGACAACATTCCACAGGCCACAATCAACAGTCTGATTAACTCTATGCGAAGGAGATTGTCAGGTGCGTGAATGAGGACCCAAAAGCGAATTAACAAACAGAGTTTCTTTAATGATGAACACACGTGGGCTCAGATGGACAGGTAGATTCCGACAGGACAGGACAAGGTTGCAGCAAACACGAAGATAGTCTGGTTCAGGCATGAGACACACAAACAAGAATCCGACAAAGACAGGAGCAGAAACAGAGAGAGATATAGGGACCTAATCAGAGGGAAAAAGGGAACAGGTGGGAAAAGGGGTGAATGAGGTAGTCAGAGAAGACAAGGAACAGCTGGGGGAAAGAGGGACAGAAACGGTAACCTAGTACGACCAGCAGAGGGAGACAGGGTGAAAGGAAAGGACAGAAACAAGACACAACATGACAATACATGACAGTACCCCCCCACTCACCGAGCGCCTCCTGGCGCACTCGAGGAGGAAACCTGGCGGCAACGGAGGAAATCCTCGATCAGCGCACGGTCCAGCACGTCCCGAGAGGGAACCCAACTCCTCTCCTCAGGACCGTACCCCTCCCAATCTACGAGGTACTGGTGACCATGGCCCGAGGACGCATGTCCAAAATCCTACGGACCCTGTAGATGGGTGCGCCCTCGACAAGGATGGGGGGGGGGGGGGGGGGGGGAAGACGAGCGGGGGCGCGAAGAACGGGCTTGATACAGGAGACATGGAAGACCGGGTGGACGCGACGAAGGTATCGCGGAAGAAGAAGTCGAACTGCGACAGGATTAATGACCCGAGAAATACGGAACGGACCAATGAACCGCGGGGTCAACTTGCGAGAAGCCGTCTTAAGGGGAAGGTTCTGAGTGGAGAGCCAAACTCTCTGACCGCGACAATATCTAGGACTCTTAGTTCTACGCTTATTAGCAGCCCTCACAGTCTGCGTCCTATAACGGCAAAGTGCAGACCTGACCCTCTTCCAGGTGCGCTCGCAACGTTGGACAAAAGCCTGAGCGGAGGGGACGCTGGACTCGGCGAACTGAGATGAGAACAGCGGAGGCTGGTACCCGAGGCTACTCTGAAAAGGAGATAGCCCGGTCGCAGACGAAGGAAGCGAGTTGTGGGCGTATTCTGCCCAGGGGAGCTGTTCTGACCAAGACGCAGGGTTTCGAAAAGAAAGACTGCGTAAGATGCGACCAATAGTCTGATTGGCCCGTTCTGCTTGACCGTTAGACTGGGGGTGAAAGCCGGAAGAGAGACTGACGGAAGCCCCAATCAAACGGCAAAACTCCCTCCAAAATTGAGACGTGAATTGCGGACCTCTGTCCGAAACGACGTCTGACGGAAGGCCATGAATTCTGAAAACATTCTCGATGATGATTTGTGCCGTCTCTTTAGCAGAAGGAAGCTTAGCAAGGGGAATGAAATGAGCCGCCTTAGAGAACCTATCGACAACCGTAAGAATAACAGTCTTCCCCGCTGACGAAGGCAGTCCGGTGACAAAATCTAAGGCGATGTGAGACCACGGTCGAGAGGGAATGGGAAGCGGCCTGAGACGGCCGGCAGGAGGGGAGTTACCGGACTTAGTCTGCGCGCAGACCGAACAAGCAGCCACGAAACGACGCGTGTCATGCTCCCGGGTGGGCCACCAAAAACGCTGGCGAATGGAAGCAAGCGTACCCCGAACGCCAGGGTGGCCGGCTAACTTGGCAGAGTGAGCCCACTGAAGAACGGCCAGACGAGTAGGAACGGGAACGAAAAGAAGGTTCCTAGGACAAGCGCGCGGCGACGGAGTGTGAGTGAGCGCTTGCTTTACCTGCCTCTCAATTCCCCAGACAGTCAACCCGACAACACGCCCCTCAGGGAGAATCCCCTCGGGGTCAGTGGAGGCTACTGAAGAACTGAAGAGACGAGATAAAGCATCAGGCTTGGTGTTCTTAGAGCCCGGACGATAAGAAATCACGAACTCGAAACGAGCGAAAAACAGCGCCCAACGCGCCTGACGCGCATTAAGTCGTTTGGCAGAACTGATGTACTCAAGGTTCCTATGGTCAGTCCAAACGACAAAAGGAACGGTCGCCCCCTCCAACCACTGTCGCCATTCGCCTAGGGCTAACCGGATGGCGAGCAGTTCGCGGTTTCCCACATCATAGTTACGTTCCGACGGCGACAGGCGATGAGAAAAATACGCGCATGGGTGGATCTTGTCGTCAGAGAGGGAGCGCTGAGAAAGAATGGCTCCCACGCCCACCTCTGACGCGTCAACCTCGACAACGAACTGTCTAGAGACGTCAGGTGTAACAAGGATAGGAGCGGATGTAAAACGATTCTTGAGGAGATCAAAAGCTCCCTGGGCGGAAACGGACCACTTAAAGCACGTCTTGACAGAAGTAAGGGCTGTGAGAGGAGCTGCCACCTGACCGAAATTACGGATGAAACGACGATAGAAGTTCGCGAAGCCGAGAAAGCGCTGCAGCTCGACGCGTGACTTAGGGACGGGCCAATCAATGACAGCTTGGACCTTAGCGGGATCCATCTTAATGCCTTCAGCAGAAATAACAGAACCGAGAAATGTGACGGAGGAGGCATGAAAAGTGCACTTCTCAGCCTTCACAAAAAGACAATTCTCTAAAAGGCGCTGGAGGACACGTCGAACGTGCTGAACATGAATCTGGAGTGACGGTGAAAAAATCAGGATATCGTCAAGGTAAACGAAAACAAAGATGTTCAGCATGTCTCTCAGGACATCATTGACTAATGCCTGAAAGACAGCTGGAGCGTTAGCGAGGCCGAAAGGAAGAACCCGGTATTCAAAGTGCCCTAACGGAGTGTTAAACGCCGTCTTCCACTCGTCCCCCTCCCTGATGCGCACGAGATGGTAAGCGTTACGAAGGTCCAACTTAGTGAAAAACCTGGCTCCCTGCAGGATCTCGAAGGCTGAAGACATAAGAGGAAGCGGATAACGATTCTTCACTGTTATGTCATTCAGCCCTCGATAATCTATGCAGGGGCGCAGGGACCCGTCCTTCTTCTTAACAAAAAAAAACCCCGCTCCGGCGGGAGAGGAGGAGGGGACTATGGTACCGGCGGCAAGAGCTACAGACAAATAATCTTCGAGAGCCTTACGTTCGGGAGCCGACAGAGAGTATAGTCTACCCCGGGGGGGAGTGGTTCCCGGAAGGAGATCAATACTACAATCATACCACCGGTGTGGAGGAAGAGAGGTGGCCCTGGACCGACTGAACACCGTGCGCAGATCGTGATATTCCTCCGGCACCCCTGTCAAATCACCAGGCTCCTCCTGTGAAGAAGAGACAGAGGAAACAGGAGGGATAGCAGACATTAAACATTTCACATGACAAGAGACGTTCCAGGAGAGGATAGAATTACTAGACCAATTAATGGAAGGATTATGACAAACTAGCCAGGGATGGCCCAAAACAACAGGTGTAAAAGGTGAACGAAAAATTAAAAAAGAAATGGTTTCGCTATGATTACCAGAAACAGTGAGGGTTAAAGGTAGCGTCTCACGCTGAATCCTGGGGAGAGGACTACCATCCAGGGCGAACAAGGCCGTGGACTCCCTTAACTGTCTGAGAGGAATGTCATGTTCCCGAGCCCAGGTCTCGTCCATAAAACAGCCCTCCGCCCCAGAGTCTATTAAGGCACTGCAGGAAGCTGACGAACCGGTCCAGCGTAGATGGACCTACAAGGTAGTGCAGGATCTTGAAGGAGAGACAGGAGTAGTAGCGCTCACCAGTAGCCCTCCGCTTACTGATGAGCTCTGGCTTTTACTGGACATGAAGTGACAAAATGACCAGCAGAACCGCAATAGAGACAGAGGCGGTTGGTGATTCTCCGTTCCCTCTCCTTAGTCGAGATGCGGATACCTCCCAGCTGCATAGGCTCAGCACCCGAGCCGGCAGAGGAAGATGGTAGTGATGCGGAGAGGGGGGCAACGGAGAACGCGAGCTCCTTTCCACGAGCTCGGTGACGAAGATCAACCCGTCGCTCAATGCGAATAGCGAGTTCAATCAAGGAATCCACGCTGGAAGGAACCTCCCGGGAGAGAATCTCATCCTTTACCTCTGCGCGGAGACCCTCCAGAAAACGAGCGAGCAAAGCCGGCTCGTTCCAGCCACTGGAGGCAGCAAGAGTGCGAAACTCAATAGAGTAGTCTGTTATGGATCGATTACCTTGACATAGGGAAGACAGGGCCCTGGAAGCCTCCTCCCCAAAAACAGATCGATCAAAAACCCGTATCATCTCCTCCTTAAAGTCCTGATGCTGGTTAGTACACTCAGCCCTTGCCTCCCAGATTGCCGTGCCCCACTCACGAGCCCGTCCAGTAAGGAGAGATATGACGTAGGCGACACGAGCAGTGCTCCTGGAGTAAGTGTTGGGCTGGAGAGAAAACACAATATCACACTGGGTGAGGAACGAGCGGCATTCAGTGGGCTCCCCAGAGTAACACGGCGGGTTATTGATTCTGGGCTCCGGAGATTCGAAAGCCCTGGAAGTGGCCGGTGGATCGAGGCGGAGATGGTGAACCTGTTCTGTGAGGTTGGAGACTTGGGTGGCCAGGGTCTCAACGGCATGTCGAGCAGCAGACAATTCCTGCTCGTGTCTGCCTAGCATCGCTCCCTGGATCTCGACGGCTGAGTGGAGAGGATCCGAAGTCGCTGGGTCCATTCTTGGTCGGATTCTTCTGTCAGGTGCGTGAATGAGGACCCAAAAGCGAATTAACAAACAGAGTTTCTTTAATGATGAACACACGTGGGCTCAGATGGACAGGTAGATTCCGACAGGACAGGACAAGGTTGCAGCAAACACGAAGATAGTCTGGTTCAGGCATGAGACACACAAACAAGAATCCGACAAAGACAGGAGCAGAAACAGAGAGAGATATAGGGACCTAATCAGAGGGAAAAAGGGAACAGGTGGGAAAAGGGGTGAATGAGGTAGTCAGAGAAGACAAGGAACAGCTGGGGGAAAGAGGGACAGAAACGGTAACCTAGTACGACCAGCAGAGGGAGACAGGGTGAAAGGAAAGGACAGAAACAAGACACAACATGACAATACATGACAGAGATGTGCCATACTGCAAGAGTCAAATGGTGGTAACACCAGATACTGACTGGTTTTCTGATCCACACCCCTACTTTTTTTTTTAAAGGTAACTGTGACCAACAGATGCATATCTGTATTCCCAGTCATGTGAAATCCATAGATTATGGCCTAATGAATGTATTTCAATTGACTGGTTTCCTTATATGAACTGTAACTCAGTAAATCTTTGAAATTGTTGCATGATATGCGTTTATATTTTTGTTCAGTGTAGTTTATTATACCTGTATCAGTGAAGAAACATATTTTTCTGGGAAATGTGCCATAATCATAACTTCGTCCAACAGCTTGTGAAGAAGGCGTTCATGAGGTCCTTTATAGCTCACATGGCGCTTGTAACACCATGGTAGTGGGTTTGATTCCAGGAACTACCTATACGTAATAAGTATGCCCAGATTTGGATAAAGCGTCTGCTAAATATATATATATATATATATATATATATATATATATATATATATATATATATATATATATATATATATATATATATATACATTATATTATTTGAAATGCCACAGTATCATTATTCAATTGGCACACAAACAAACTTCAACAAAACATACACTATATACAGTTGAAGTCTGAAGTTTACATACACTTAGGTTGGAGTCATTAAAACTCGTTTTTCAACCACTCCACAAATTTCTTGTTAACAAACTATAGTTTTGGCAAGTCGGGTAGGACATCTACTTTGTGCATGACACAAGTAATTCTTCCAACAATTGTTTACAGACAGATTATTTCACTTATAATTCACTGTATCACATTTCCAGTGGGTCAGAAGTTTACATACACTAAGTTGACTGTGCCTTTAAACAGCTTGGAAAATTCCAGAAAATTATGTCATGGCTTTAGAAGCTTCTGATAGAATAATTGACATCATTTGAGTCATTTGGAGGTGTACCTGTAAATGTATTTCAAGGCCTACCTTCAAACTCAGTGCCTCCTTACGAGACATCATGGGAAAATCCAAAGAAATTAGCCAAGATTTCCAAACGCCTGAAGATACCACGTTCATCTGTACAAACAATAGTACGCAATTATAAACACCATGGGACCACGCAGCCATCATACCGCTCAGGAAGGAGACACAGAACGTCTCCTAGAGATGAACGTAATTATGTGTGAAAAGTGCAAGTCAATCCCAGAACAACAGCAAAGGACCCTGTGAAGATGCTAGAGGAAACAGGTTCAAAAGTATCTATATCCACAGTAAAATGAGTCCTATATCGACATAACCTGAAAGGCCGCTCATCAAGGAAGAAGCCACTGCTCCAAAACAGCCATAAAAAAGCCAGACTACGGTTTGCAACTGCACATGGGGACAAAGATCGTACTTTTTGGTGAAATGTCCTCTGGTCTGATGAAACAGAAATAGAACTGTTTGCATAATTTCCATCGTTATGTTTGGAGGAAAAAGGAGGAGGCTTGCAAGCCAAAGAACACCATCCCAACCACAAAGCACGGGGGTGGCAGCATCATGTTGTGGGGGTGGCAGCATAATGTTGTGGGGGTGCTTTGCTGCAGGAGGGACTGGTGCACTTCACAAAATAGATGGCATCATGAGACAGGAAAATTATGTGGATATATTGACGCAACATCTCAGACATCAGTCAAGTTAAAGTTAAAGCTTGGTCGCAAATGGGTCTTCCAAATGGACAATGACCCCAAGCATACTTCCAAAGTTGTGGCAAATGGCTTAAGGACAACAAAGTCAAGGTATTGGAGTGGCCATCACAAAGCCCTGACCTCAATCCTATAGAAAATGTGTGTGCAGAACTGAAAAAGAGTGTGCAAGCAAGGAGGCCTACAAACCTGACTCGGTTGCAACAGCTCTGTCAGGAGGAATGGGCCAAAATTCACCTAACTTATTGTGGGAAGCTTGTGGAAGGCTACCCGAAATGTGTTGACCCAAGTTAAACAATTTAAATAAAGGCAATGCTAGCAAATACGAATTTGAGTGTCTATAAACTTCTGACCCACCGGGAATGTGATGAAAGAAATAAAAGCTGAAATAGATCATTCTCTCTACTATTATTCTGACATTTCACATTCTTAAAATAAAGTGGTGCTTGTAACTGACCTAAGACAGGGAATTTTTACTAGGATGAAATCTCAGGAATTGTGAAAAACTGAGTTTATAAGTATTTGGTTAAGGTGTATGTACACTTCCGACTTCAACTGTATACAAAAGTATGTGGAAACGCCTTCAAATGAGTGGAGTTGCCTATTTCAGCTCACCCGTTGTTGACAGGTTTATACAATCAAGCACACAGGCATGCAATCTCCATAGATGAACAAAGGCAGTAGAATGACCTTAATGAAACGCTCAGTGACTTTCAACGTGGCACTGTAAGTTTGTCCAATTTCTACTCTGCTAGAGCTGCCCCAGTCAACTGTAAGTGCTGTTATTGTGAATTGGAAACGTCTAGGAGCAACAAGGGCTCAGCCACAAAGTGGTAGGCCACACAAGCTCACAGAACAGGACCGCCGAGTGCTGAGTCGCGT
Organism: Oncorhynchus mykiss; assembly: GCF_013265735.2. NCBI lineage: Eukaryota > Metazoa > Chordata > Actinopteri > Salmoniformes > Salmonidae > Oncorhynchus > Oncorhynchus mykiss. The sequence continues at coordinate 25,135,408 of NC_048573.1, read as the reverse complement.
AAAAATTGTCTGTCCTCGGTTGCAACACTCACTCCCGAGTTCCAAACTGCCTCTGGAAGCAACTTCAGCAGAAGAACTGTTCGTCGGGAGCTTCGTGAAATGGGTTTCCATGGCCGAGCAGCCGCACACAAACCTAAGATCACCATGCACAATGTCAAGCGTTGGCTGGAGTGGTGTAAACTCGTTGCCATTGGACTCTGGAGCAGTGGAAATTCATTCTCTGGAGTGATGAATCACATTTCACCATCTAGCAGTCTGACGGACAAATCTTGGTTTGGCGGACGACAGGACAACACTACTTTTCATGGTTCGGGCTAGGCCCCTTAGTTCCAGTGAAAGGATATCTTAACGGTACAGCATACAATGACATTCTAGATGATTGTGTGCTTCCAACTTTGTGGCAACAGTTTGGGGAAGGCCCATTACTGTTTCAGCTTGACAATGACCCCACCCCATGCACAAAGTGAGGTCCATATAGAAATAGTTTGTCGAGATCGGTGTGGAAGAACTTGATTGGCCTGCACAGCGCTCTGACCTCAACCCCATCAAACACTTTTGGGGTGAATTGGTGCGCCGACTGCGAGCCAGGCCTAATCGCCCAACATCTGTGCCCGACCTAACGAATGCTCTTGTGTCTGAATGGAAGCAAGTCCCCGTATCAATGTTCCAACATCTGGCGGAAAGCCTTCCCAGAAGAGTGGAGGCTGTTATAGCAGCAAAGGTGGGATCAACTCTATATTAATGCCCATGATTTTGGAATTATATTTTCGAAGAGCAGGTGTCCACATACTTTTGGCCATGTAGTGTATTCGAATGTAAGTTACACAAATTCATAACAAGTTCCCAGCCCTTCGAGTCTCTTCATTGTTCCCCAGTGCAGGCTCTCTCTCTATATAGGTAGGCTTTAAGTAGGGATATTTCATAACTGCAAAACCTATACGCAACTAATATCAGGCTGTGCTCCATTGATTTCCCTGTGCGCCTGGACTGCTGATATGAAAAATAATATTACATTTGCCCCGGAGCAGTTGTTTCAGTGTGGCAATAATTCCTAATGGAAGACTAACACTTAGAAGCTGTGTGCTGCTGGATGAGAGACTAGGTACTCCATTAACCAAAAATCCCTGGACCACTCAGATTTCCCATTAAAGCAAAGAGCACTGAATTGGCAAAAACGCTATATCAATAATTCTGCTATATTCACACCTGGTTCCTGACCCCTCTGCACTCCATTTCATCCGCAGCTAATTTAGCCTTATCTCAATGGTATTAAAAGCGAGGGTTCAAGCTATGCAATTTTCTCAGGTGAAACTCAAATTGGAAAAACTAAATCAGAGAAGAAGAATTAACACTGGGTCAGTGGCGGTTTTAGCTTGTACGTCTCCCTGGGCGAACCCCCCCCCCCCCTCCCCCCAATAAAAAACAACACAAATAAATAATAAAAACATTTAAAACTATATAAATATACAAATATACGACTCATAAATATCAAAGAGAAGTAACAAAGACAAATAGAAAATATTTGATTTGGCACTCCAGCATTAATACATTACCCTTCCCCCAACACTGTCAACTAAGAGTCGAGACTAAACCAATTCACCTTGGTGGTGTGCAGACTGGTTTTATATTATTCTTAATGATTTCGCACAAACCATTTAAAAAATGCAACAATATGTCTGTGAAACTATATGTTCACTGTTTTATGAATGAATTGTGGTTTCTTTGGTAGCATTTCATAGTGTGACTGATTTTACTAATTGCATCAGTACTGTACAAAGTTAGAGGTGCGCTATTTGATAGATTCCCCCGCTCCCCCTACCTCGGGCTTCCAGTGGGGAGAAATGAGGTCAACCTTCCCCCTCCCCATCTCGTATTTCTGAGTGGGAGACCTTCCCAGGCAGTAGCTCACAAACTAGAATCAGGGCGCCCACTCCGACAAGGTTAATTGACCCACAGTCCCACACGGTGACATGATATCATTGACGTGACGTGCAGATGAGCGATAGAAAACCGCTCGCACAAAATGTCACCAATCCCCCCAAAATTATGCGGGCACCCCATGCCCCAGGCCCCATGCCCCAGGCCCTTGTCGCCTATACCTAAATCCTCCACTGCACTAGTAGCACAAAAGGAGGTCAACATTGGATTAGAAAATGGGAAAGAAAAGATGGCAATAATTGACATGAACTTACAATCGGTGAAATGTCCTTTAGGAGACATAAAGGTGAACATTCGAGGGAACAGATTGCATCCTGCCAGACTACTGAGACAAACGAGCAGACTAGAGCATACTTTTATGGGAGAAAGTATAATTTTCCTGTTTAGAAAATAATAGACTATAACCACTGGGGTACCAAGGACCTCTTTTAATTCCAGTCCTATAGGCCTACTGTACAACAGCTTCTTTTCTTTTTATATACATTTCCTAAATCCGTCATTTTACTTAGGTGTCAATGATTCGGATGTCTACATGTCTGCTATTTCTCAAGTAGACACATTGTTCCAGCGCTGCAGTCAGGCGAAGTGAAGGACAGAAAAGCCTATTATTAAAGGGCCAAGTCAGGGAATTCTCCCTAGTAAGTGGTAGCTAGTTGTCTGCTGTGACTAGTCGAAAAGGACTCATTTTGCAAGATTTTTGAACATTAAAATAAACTGGGAAAGGTCCATGGCAGGCACTGTTGTAACATTAGCTTGCTATATAACTTCTGAGTGATAGGAAGCATGAGCACCACCACCCATCAGCCTACACCACCGTGCACACACCCTTTGTTACTATGACAACTAGCGTAGTCATGTCAGCAAATTACTGCTGTCTGAATACACAGATATCCAATTTGGTCACTTGTAACTTGCTGTTTAGACAGTAAATACCCAAAAAAGTGCTTATACAAAAACCCAACCTAAAACCCCAAAGGCTGATTGGTGGTGGTGCTTACTGGACCAAAGCTCTTAACCGCTAGGCTACCTGCCGCACTACGGAAAGCTCCACTACATGACCAAAAGTATCTGGACACCTGCTTGTCGAACATCTCATTCCAAAATCATGTGCATTAATATATAGTTTGTCCCCCCTTTACTGCTATAACAGCCTCCACTCTTCTGGGAAGGCTTTCCTCTAGAAGTTGGAGCATTACTACGAGGACTTGCTTCCATTCAGACACAAGAGCATTAGTGATGTCGGGCATGATGTTGTGCGATAAGGCCTAGTTTGCAGTCGGCATTCCAATTAATCCCAAAGATGTTCAATGGGGTTGAGGTCAGGGCTCTGTGCAGGGCAGTCAAGTTCTTCCACATCGATCTCGACAAACCATTTCTGAATGGACGTCACTTTGTGCACGGGGGCATTGTCATACTGAAACAGTAAAGGGCCTCCCCAAACTTTTACCACAAAGTTGGAAGCACAGAATTGTCTAGAATGTCATTGTCTGCTGTAGCGTTAAGATTTCCCAAACCATGAAAAAGAGCCCCAGATCGTTATTCATCCTCCACCAAACTTTACAGTTGGCACTATACATTGGGGCAGGTAGCGTTGTCCTGTCATTTGCCAGATGGTGAAGCGTGATTCATTACTCCAAAGAACGTGTTTCCACTGCTCCAGAGTCCAATGGCGGCCAGTTTTACACCACTCCAGCCAACACTTTGTGCATGATATTTGGTAGTTATTAGGATACCCATTAGCCGCTGCAAAAGCATCTGCTACTCTTCCTGGGGTCCACATGAAACATGTCATGGTACAGAATATTATTAGTCAAGGACTGAAATACATACAATAAAAACAACACACATAGCCAACATATAAGTACATATACACAACATCTAGGTCTAATACATAGTACAGTACAAATTACAATACAATATATTTTAAATGGCTGTCTCTTCACAGTCCCCTTTGTGCAGTATAGTGTTCTTTTATGTTTTTTTAAACTGTTTTTATTGCTAGCTTGAGTTACCTGGGATGGCAGAGAGTTCCATGTAATCATGGCTCTATTTAATACTGTGTGCTTCCCATCCTCTGTTCTGGACCTGGGGACTGTGAAGACACCTCTGGTTGCATGACTTGTGCTGTACCGATGAGTTGTCCGAACTGTGTGCCAACTGCTTCAACAGACATTTTGGTACCTTCAACACATCAATACCTCGCACAAAGACGAATAGTGATGCAGTCAATCTCTCCTCAACTTTGAGCGAAGAGAAACTGACATGCATGTTACTGACACTTTCCCTGTGCAATACCTGCTGCTTTGTTCTGGACCAACTGCAATTTACCTATGTCCTTCTTTGCCGCACATGACCGCACAGCTAGGCAGTAGTCCAGGTGTGACAAAACTAGGGCCTGTAGGACCTGTCTGGTTGACTGAGATTTTAAGAAGGCAGAGCAACGCCCTATCATAGACAAACCTCTTCCCATTTTAACAACCATTTGATCATGAAAGCTTTCTATCTAGGGTTACACCCAGCAGTTTAGTCTCCTCAACTTACTTAATAGCCACATGATTAAATAATGGATCTAAATTAGGTTTAGCATTGAGCTAGGGATTTGTCCCAAAAATTCTGCCTTTAGTCTGAGATATTTAGCACCAGCCTATTGCTAGTTACCCATTCTAAAACGGACTGGAGCTCTATGTTGTGTCTCAGTTATTTACTTAAGTGTTGCAGCCGATGTGTATACTGTTGAGTTGTCAGCTTACATAGACACACAGGCTTTATTCAAGGTCAGTGGAAGGTCATTTGTAAAAACAGAAAACAATAATAGCCCTAGCCGACTGCCCTGCGGCACACCACACTCCACACTTGCATGAGAGAGGCTTCCGTTACCGAAAACCTCTGTGTTCTATTAGATAGGTGACTCTCAATCCATAATAAGACAGAGGATGAAAATTGTTTATGATCAATTACATCAAAAGCTGCATGGAAGTCTAACAAAACAGCTCCCACAATCTTCTTACTATTCATTTCTTTCAGCCAAACATCAGTCATTTGTGTCAGTGCCGAGCATGTTGAGTGCCCCTCCCTATAAGCATGATGAAAGTCTGTTGTTAATTTGTTTTCTGTCAAATAAATTAGTGTTTGATCAAACAAAATGTTTTCCAAAAGTTTGCCAAGCACTTGTAACGGGCTAATTGATCGTCTGTTTGTACCATTAAAGGGTGCTCTGATATTCTTGGGTTGCAGAATGATGGTGTGTGCCCTTCATGTCTGAGGAGGCCATCTTCTAGGCTTAAATTGAAGATGTGGCAAACAGGAGTCACAATGTATTCCGCTACCAACCTCAGGAATTTACCATCCATGTTGTCGGTACCAGGTGGTTTGTCCACTGGTCCAGGTTTGTCCACTGGCAAAAAAAGAATCACCTCTTCCACACCCACTTTGTGGACTCAAAACTACAGTGCTTGTCTTTCATTATTTGGTCCATTATGCATGAATATGAAGGCTCAACATTTGTTGTTTGCATTTCATACCTAAGTTTGCTAATCTTGTTAACAAAAAAGTTATAAAAGTGGTTGGCAATATCAAAGGGTGTTGTTATGAACAAGCCATCTGGCTCAATGAAAGATGGAACCGAGTTTGTGTTTGCTGGCCTAGGATTTAATTGAAAATATTCCAGAGCTTTTTTACTATCATTCTTTATATAATTTATCTTTGTTCCATAGTATAGTTTCTTCTTCTTTACTTTTTGTTTAGTTACATTATTTCTCTATTTGCTCTATGTTTGCCAGTCTGCTGTGTTGTCAGACTTATTTGCAATTCCCTTTGCCTCATCCCTCTCAGCCATACAGTTTTTCTATTAATCATCTATCCATGGTTGACTTGGCAGTTCTAACAGTCCGTTTCTTGATGGGTGCATGCCTATCAGTAACCAGAAGAAGCCGTTTTATAAATGCTTCAAGTGCAGCATCCGGATGTTCCACATTACACACATCAGACCAACAAATACTTTTCACATCTTCGACATAGGAATCATTGCAAAACCTCTTGTATGATCGTTTATACATAATTTTAGGTCCAGTCTTTGGAACTTTGTTTTTTGTAGATATGCCTATTATATTATGATCACTACATCCGAAGGGTGTGGACACTGCTTTAGGGCAGATGTCTGCAACATTAGTAAAGATGCGATCAATACAAGTGGATCATTTAGTTCCTGTTCTGTTTGTAAATACCCTGGTAGGTTGACTGACGACCTGAACCAGACTGCAGGCCCTGGCTACAGCTTGGAGCTTCTTTTTGAGTGGGCAGCTTGATGACAACCAATCAATATTTAGGCCACCCAGAATATATACCTCTCTCGATATCACATATATTATCCAACATTTCACACATACAGTATAGTCCAAATACGGACTTTTAGCACTTGGTGGTCTATAGCAACTTCCTATGAGAGTAGGCTTTATGTGAGGCAGAACCTGTAGCCATATTACTTCCACATCATCTAACATGAGATCCTCTTTCAGCCTAACAGGAATATGACTCTGGACATACATGGCAACACCTCTCCATTTGCATTTCTATCTTTCCTATATATTCTATAACCACGTATAGTTACTACTGCATCATCAAATTAATTATCTAAGTGTGTTTCAGAGATACCCAGAATATTAATATTTTCTGATGTTAATAAGTTGTCAATTTCATGAACCTTGTTTCTCAGGCTACATATGTTAATATGGGCTATTTTTAGTCCTTTTCTGGGTTGCTTGTTTGTTTTTCGTGCTATTCTGAGAGGCTGATCTGAGGTAGACATGTTAGTGACATTTACATTTGAGTCAATGGTACTGAGTGGGCTTCCCACAGTGGGCTTCTTCCTCAGGCAGACAGTTTCAGTGCAAACAGCGGAATTAAATTATATGTGCATATGATTATCGGAGCTAACAGTTAAAGGAAAATAGATTACATTAACTGTACTTTTTCTCTGGGGTGCTACCAAACTTTGACCGTTAGTCTCTTAAGCAGTTCACTATGTTGATGGAGATGATCCTGGAACCCCTGCGGTAAGGGTGAATCCCATCTTTTTAAAAGAGTGTTGGTTGCTCCCATAGCAAGTCACAATTGTCACAAAAGGAGACATTCCTGTCTTTGCAGAGTTTCTTCAGGAACTCGTTTAGGGCAGTGAGGCGGTTGTAACGTTCCAAACCTCTTATATAGCACGGCAGGGGGCTGTTCTCTTCCCTGTGCAAACAAAGGCGCTCAAAAGAATGCCCTTCATCAGTTCTTCAGCTTGCCTAAAGTGAATGTTGTTAAATCCAACATGAGTGACAACGCTACCAATATTAAAGTGGTTGGCTAGAACTGTGGGCAGGAGGGAGTTTATAGCTTGGACACGGGAGCCTGGGTGACAGTGGACCGTGGTCGGCACACAGGCAGGCCAAAATCTCTCACCATCAGGCTTCCCACGACGATGGTGGTTGTGATGGAATCCGATGGGGAAAGAAGAGGGGGAACAGAACGGGCCTGCCTTGGGCAGGGGGGGAGAGGTGGGCTTCGACTCATACCAGCATGACTCACCGCACATGTGCCAGTAGCAGTGGATGGCGTCGGAATCCTCTGAGCGATGGAGGAGGGCCCAATACCTTGTTTTCTTTAGTCAGCGACCAGCTGAGCTGTGGAGGGTACACCTGAACGGCAGCTGGCTGTTGGTGTACTCGCAGGATCAGAGCTGACTCCCGGGGCAGGTGTGTCTGCCTCCAGCGAGGCAAAGGTATTTAATAGCTGGATCTGATCTTCTAGGACATATGGAGGCTGACCAGACTGCCTCCCACCCGACGTCCTTCGCCTTGCCAGTGTTTAGTCTCCCACTGGCTGCGGAGTTGAGCTTATCATCTGTAGAGTGGATTGTAACAGGTCAGTACTGCCCGACTCATCAACCCCTTGGCTGTAGGAAGCATTCAGAACTGAAATTCTGTGTGCCTGGGCTGCATCAAAGTTCTTAGAACGCAAATCTTGTTTTTCCCCGCAGCTGAGCTAGTCTCTTCCCTATGGTGATCTTAGGCTTGCGTGCGGCTGCTCGTCCATGAAAACCCATTTCATGAAGCTCCCAACGAAAGGTATTACGCTGATGTTGCTTCCAGAGGCAGTTTGGAACTCGGTAATGAGTGTTGCAACCGAAGACAGACGCTACGCGCTTCAGCACTCTGCGGTCCCATTCTGTGAGCTTGTGTGGCCTACCACTTCTCGGCTGAATCGTTGTTGCCCGTAGACATTTTGACTTCACAATAACAACACTTACAGTTGACCGGGACAGCTTTAGCAGGGCAGAAATTTGAAAAACTGACTTGTTGGAAAGATGGCATCCTATGACAGTGCCAAGGTGAAAGTCACTGAGCTCTTCAGTAAGGCCATTCCACTGCCAATGTTTGTCTATGGAGATTGTATGGCTGTATGCTCGATTTTATACACCTGTCAGCAACGGGTGAGGCTGAAATACCCGAATCAACTAATTTAAATTTTGATTTTTTAAATCTTGTTTTTCCCCGCAGCTGAGCTAGTCTCTTCCCTATGGTGATCTTAGGCTTGCGTGCGGCTGCTCGTCCATGAAAACCCATTTCATGAAGCTCCCAACGAAAGGTATTACGCTGATGTTGCTTCCAGAGGCAGTTTGGAACTCGGTAATGAGTGTTGCAACCGAAGACAGACGCTACGCGCTTCAGCACTCTGCGGTCCCATTCTGTGAGCTTGTGTGGCCTACCACTTCTCGGCTGAATCGTTGTTGCCCGTAGACATTTTGACTTCACAATAACAACACTTACAGTTGACCGGGACAGCTTTAGCAGGGCAGAAATTTGAAAAACTGACTTGTTGGAAAGATGGCATCCTATGACAGTGCCAAGGTGAAAGTCACTGAGCTCTTCAGTAAGGCCATTCCACTGCCAATGTTTGTCTATGGAGATTGTATGGCTGTATGCTCGATTTTATACACCTGTCAGCAACGGGTGAGGCTGAAATACCCGAATCAACTAATTTAAATTTTGAATATATAGCATATGCTCGGTAGGACACTAGATACTCTAGTGCAGGGATTGGCAACTTTGGGTGGGGGTCACAAAATATTTGAACTTATCATGAGGGGCTGTCCAGCCCTGATCTGTTTCACCTGTCCTTGTGCTTGTCTCCACCCCCTCCAGGTGTCGCCCATCTTCCCCACTTACCCTCTGGATATTTATACCTTTGATTTCTGTCTGTCTGTGCCAGTTTGTCTTGTTTGTCAAGCTTACCAGAGTTTGTTCCTGTCAGCTCCTGTCTTATCCCAGCCTCTTTTTCTCATCCTCCTTGTTTTTGACCCTTGCCTGTCCTGATCCTGAACCCGCAAGCCTGACCACTCTGCCCGTCCCTGAGTCTGCCTGCCGTCCTGTACCTTTGGTCCACCTCTGGATTACTGAACTCTGCGTGTCCCTGACCCTCAGCCTGCCTGCCGTCCTGTACCTTTGCTCCTACTCTGGATTATTGACCCCTGCCTGCCTTGACCTGTCGTTTGCCTGCCCTTGTGGTTACAATAAAAAAAAATACTTCACACTTACCTTGATTCCTGATAGGGACTGCAGTGGCTCGGGGGTCTGTGTAGCACACATGCAGTCAGAGCTGGCCCTAGGCTTTTGGGGGGCCCTAAGCGAAACGTTGTTGTTTTACAGCGAATTTCCTGCAATTCTACACATTTTGCCATAGGGTGGAGAGAAATGTTGGCAGTTTTTAATATGATATCTCAGTGAGAGTGACTAAGAGATAGCTGGCCGCTAGACTCAATCATTCACAGTTATTTATAAAACCCTTTTTACATGAGCAGGTGTCACAAAGTGCTTGTACAGAAACCCAGCCTAAAACCCCAAAGAGCAAGCAATGCAGAAGCACGCACAGTGGTTAGGAAAAACTCCCTAGAAAAGTAGGTCGGCCTCCACCCAGTACCCTGCCCTGAACTTAGTCACTGTCACTAATCGGTTACTCAAACATGCAACTTAGAAGCTGCTGCTCTATGTACATGGATATGGAACGATGCTCACTTCAATAATGAAACAGTGGTCAATTTAATCATTTCTACATACTGTTGTACCCATTTCATATATATATATATATATATATACAGTACCAGTCAAAAGCTTGGAAACACCTACTCTTTCCAGGGTTTTTCTTTTGTTGTACTATTTTTTACATTGTAGAATAATAGTAAAGACAAAAACTTTGAAATAAAATATGGAATCATGTAGTAACCAAAAAAGTGTTACACAAATCAAAATATATTTTTGATTCTTCAAATTAGTTCTATAAAAGCATGAGCTGGCGCACATCCAGAGAAAATCATTATATGTAGAGGTGCTAAGTAACGGCGAATAAACTATAAGCTATGAAAATAAAGATAGTTGCATACTATATATAAACTCCAAGTAATTTATTGTGTAAATAACCAAAGTATGGGCATCTGTCACGATCATCGTATTGAGGAGACCAAAGCACAGCGTGATGTGAATACATCCTTTTAATGATAGATGAAAACAAACACGAAGTGCACTAAACAAACAAACAAAATATCAAAACGAACGTGACCGCTATAAATACTGAGTGCAAACATGCAACATCGCATAGACAATAACCCACAATACAAAACAGGCTACCTAAATATGGTTCCCAATCAGAGGCAACAACAAACACCTGCCACTGATTGAGAACCATATCAGGCCAAAACACATAGAAACAGACTAACTAGACATGCAACATAGAATGCCCACTCATATCACACCCTGACCAAACAAAACATAGAAACGAACAACTCAAATAATGGTCAGAGTGTGACAGCATCACTGTGCCTTCTTCTGGCTGCCCAATAAATTACGGGGAGTTTATATATAGTGTGTGCGACTATCTTTATTTTTAGAGATTCTACAAAGTAGACACCCTTTGTCTTGATGACATTGCACACACTTCGCATTCTCTCAACCAGCTTTATCTGGAATGCTTTTCCAATAGTCTTGAAGGAGTTCCCACATATGCTGAGCACTTGTTGCCTGCATTTCCTTCACTCTGCGGTTCAACTCATCCCTAATCATCTCAATTGGATTGAGGTCGGGTGATTGTGGAGGCCAGGTCATTTGATGCAGCACTCCATTTACTCTCCTTCTTGGTCAAAAAGCCTTTACACAGCCTGGAGGTGTGTTGGGTCATTTTCCTTTTGAAACAAATTATAGTCTCACTAAGCGCATGGTAGCCATGCTGTTTAAGTGTTCCTTGAATTCTACAAAAATCACAGTCCGTGTCACCAGCAAAGCATCCCACACTATCACACCTCCTCCATGCTTCACGGAGAGAACAACACATGCAGATATAATCCATTCCCCTACTCTGCGTCTCACAAAGACACGGCGGTTGCAACCAAAAATCTCAAATTTGGACTCATCAGACCAAAGGACAGATTTCCACCAGTTTACTGTCCATTGCTCGTGTTTCTTGGCCCAAGCAAGTCTCTTCTTATTATTGGTGTCCTATAGTAGTGGTTTCTTTGCAACAATTAGACTTTTTCAAGCAGTCTCTTCTGAACAGTTGATGTTGAGATGTGTCTGTTACTTGAACTCTGTACCATTAATACAGGTAACGAGTGGAGGACAGAGGAGCCTCTTAAAGAAGAAGTTATAGGTCTGTGAGAGCCAGAAATCTTGCTTGTTTGTAGGTGACCAAATACTTATTTTCCACCATAATTCGCAAATAAATTCATTAAAAATCCTACAATGTGATTTTCTGGATTTTTTTCTCATTTTGTCTGTCATAGTTGAAGTGTACCTATGATGAAAATTACAGGCCTCTCTCATCTTTTTAAGTGGGAGAACTTGCACAATTGGTGGCTGACTAAATACTTTTTAAATACCTTATTCCATAAGAGTTCAGACCGTTTGCTATGAGAATCGAAATTGAGCTCAGGTGCATCCTATTTACATTGATCATCCTTGAGATGTTTGTACAACTTGATTGGAGTCTACGTGTGGTAGATTCAATTGATTTGACATAATTTGGAAAGGCACACACCTGTCTATATAAGGTCCCACAGTTGACAATGCATGTCAGAGCAAAAACCGAGCAATGAGGTCGATGGAATTGTCCGTAGAGCTCCAAGACAGGATTGTGTTGAGGCACAGATCTGTGGAAGGGTACCAAAACATTTCAGCAGCATGGAAGGTCCGGAAGAACACAGTGGCCTCCATCATTCTTAAATGAAAGAGGTTTGGAACCACCAATACTCTTCCTAGAGCTGGCAGCACAGCCAAACTGAGCAATCGGGGGAGAAGGGTCTTGGTCAGGGAGGTGACCAAGAACCCGATAGTCACTCTGATAGGGCTCTAGAGTTCCTCTGTGGAAATGAGAGAACCTCCTCTGCAGCACTCCACCAATCAGGCCTTTATGGTAGAGTGGCCAAATGGAAGCCACTCCTCAGTAAAAGGCACATGATAGCCCGCTTGTAGTTTTCCAAAAGGCACCTAAAGACTTTCAGACCATGAGAAACAAGATTCTCTGGTCTGATGAAACCAAGATTGAACTCTGGCCTGAATGTCAAGTGTCACGTCTGGAGGAAACCTGGCACCATCCCTACGGTGAAGCATGATGGTTGCAGCATCATGCTGTGGGGATGTTTTTCAGTGGCAAGAGCTCGGAGACTAGTCAGGACGAGGGAAAGATGAATGGAGCAAAGTACAGAGAGATCCTTGATGAAAACCTGCTCCAGAGCGCTCAGGACCTCAGACTGGGGTGAAGGTTCACCTTCCAACAAGACAATGACCTTAAGCACACAGCCAAGACAATGCAAGGGTGGCTTCGGGACAAGTCACTGAATGTTCTTGAGTGGCCCAGCCAGAGCCCGGACTTGAACCCGATTGAACATCTCTGGAGAGACTCTCCCCATCCAACCTGACAGAGCTTGAGAGGATCTGCAGAGAAGAATGGGAGAAACTACCCAAATACAGGTGTGCCAAGCTTGTAGCGTCATACCCAAGAAGACTCAAGGCTGTAATCACTGCCAAACGTGCTTCAACAAAGTATTGGGTAAGGGGTCTGAACACTTATGTAAATGTGATATTTCAGTTTTTTATTTGTAATAAATGTGCAAACAAAATATGTACATTTTTTTGCTTTGTCATTACGGGGCATTGTGTGTAGATCGATGAGAGGAAAAAAACTATTTGATCAATTTTACAATCAGGCTGTAACGTAACAAAATGTGGAAAAAGTCAAGGGGTCTGAATACTTTCCGAATGCACTGTATACTGTATTCTAGTCAAGGCCATCATATTCAGTTATTGCTGTACATATGCTATTCTATCCCAACGTATTCTTCAGTTAAACTACGCTGGAGTGATGAACCACCCTTGCTGTGTTTGCATTTGCAGTTATACTAAACTTCTAAGGCATAAAAGTTAATTCATGAAAATGACAATTGAACAGGTACAGAGTTAACTTAGAAAAAAATACACATACATCTTTTTAATGTAGAATTAGTCATAATGAGTGTGGCTGTATGTTGCAAGAAAAGGCTCTTTCGGGTGTTTGAAAAATACATAATTCACTGACTTATGGAGAATTGACCCCCCCCCCCCTTCCATCCTCGTGTACTTCGTGTCCCCTCTAAAATAATGTTTACAGTCTTCAAACCATTCACACGGACTCTATCTGGACGTTGACTCAAACCTCAATCCACAGAATGCTGTAGGGTACGTTGCGTCGATGCTGCTGTGTGAAAAATACATTACAGGCAAAAGGAGCTTCACAGAAGTGCAGTCAGTTATTTTGAAGCTTCCGAAGTATTGAAAATGATTGTGTTTCCACATAAATGAACGCTCAAGATATCCAAGACTTTTACGGTGACAAAAATACTATTCTACAAAGTAAGGTGTTCATAGTTTTAAGAGGAACATCAATGCGTATTTTTTAAAGGAAGCACACTTTTATTTTAAGCCTAAACAGAAGTTAAAACCAGTCAGTACCAGTGCTATGATTTCAGTGGAGACATCTGGGTTTTTAATATCTTAGACCACTATAGTCGGGTACATGGTCAGTAAATCAGTTTAGCGCCTTTCCCAGCCAGCATGTCACTCCTGTTTGTTGTTCGGAAATTAAAATGGGACAAATCTAAAATAATGGATTTCTTGAATCTGGGCCGATCTGGCTCCAACCCGCTTAGCCATCAATTTCTTTTAGGGAGTGGGAAGTTCGGATAGTACTTTTACTTTGCACTTTTTTGTGGACTGGCAAGGAGTCGACATTTCAGAACTGAGCTCTCAGCAGGTGTGCAAAAAAAACTCTCGTGTGAGATGCATTCAAATACGCCACAGGACGATTAAAAAGGACGATTAAAAGGGACGATCAAGCTGACCCGTGAGGGTGACTAGGGGGCTCGGACTACAAAGATATGACGCGTGCCTACATGTGGCGGCGGTTGTGGCTTTGAAAGCAAAGCTGTGCCAGCGATGCCAGCGATTGACCTCACGCTTCATCCTGTGTGCACCACGGCTTCCCAACAGCAGATGACAATGGAATGTATTATACTCACACCCACCTCATCCTCCCCTTTCACAACGACAAGCCATTTAAGCCGCAGGAGCTCTATGATAGGATGCGCGTCAACGCTCTCGGTAGCAGGTCCATTGTTCGCGGACGAGCTGAGGAATAGCAGCATAGCAGGTGGTTTGGAATTTACTGTCACGATTCAAAACTGGCAAAAGGGAATGTTAGTGTAGGCAGAGAGTTGTGAGTAATGTATCCTCCCTCGTAAGTTAGTCATCCACAGCTACACAATGCATTGCTAGTGCAGCAGGTTGGCACATTTGTATTTGATTGTGTGAAATTCAACTTCATCTCAGACAATCATACTTTATACTCTCCCTAAAATCAATATAACACATGCATACTGTACATACACTGGTTCCATATATAATCTATACATTATAGGCCAGGGCTGTTCAATTCTGGTCCTGGAGCGCCGAAACACATCTGTTTCTACCTGGTAGTCCATTGCACTCACCTGGTGTCCCAGGTCTGAATCATTCACTGATTAGAAGGAGAGGATGAAAACCTGAAGGGTTTTGGCCCTCCAGGACTGATATTGAACAGCCCTGATCTAAGCTATCAACTTGATCTCCAATTAGATTGTACCTAAGGTTTACAGCATTGTTGGACACTGTTGCCGTGGCGAATAACTCATTACACTTTTCGGTTCAACGGTTGTCTGATTGGATTTGGCCTTCCAGCTCTAACCTGTTTTGGAATGGATTTGTGATGCAAAGCAGCCGGTCATAGCATCGATGTTCATTGTTTTTCACAACATGGCCTCCCCCCAGGCCTTGTAATCACATCACTCTGAAGAAAACAGAACAATAAAGTTGACTTAAGGGTATTTGAAGGGGCGGCTGCTCCCAGTACCTGAGTCGAACCTGGTGTGATGTTCATGTTAAATGAGTTATACACCTTTGCGAGTGCAGAGAGGTGAATTCACTCATGCACAGCATAGCAAATCTAAGCAAAACGTTTTGCAAATGAAATTGTTTTGCAACAAAAACAAGAGTTTGTAATTTGAAAAAATCAGGGTGGTCCTTTCCCTTGTTGGCCTGTTTTCTACTGTGCACCTTAACAGAGTGACTCGGCAAGAGATATAAACACACACACGCAATCGTATGTGTGAACTTAAACACAACCCTCAAGAAAGCATCCCCATAACAACATATCCAGCTTTATTTCTTCGAAAGAGCCAATGTATCTGTTCTAGAGAATAGATGGTGTTTTGTGCCCGCTGTGGAGTGCATTGCAACCTCCAAGGCCTTGAGTTTCTCTCACTTTTCGGGAAGGTCAGATGCACACAGCCTCACTTCCTCACTATGATGCAGCCAAGGTCATGCTACGGTACAGTACAGTAGGACCTCACTGTGCAATTCAATGAGTGCACCGTTCAAGTGGAAATGAACAGGTGACGGGAAGGAACAGAGGTAAAGCTAATAGTAGCTAGCAATGCTATTAGGAAGAAAATACCTTAGCTCTCGTGAGTCACTGATTGTTGGGCATCACTGTGAGCTGAGGTCTAAAAGCTGTGCCAGTCTCGTCCACCTCCTTATTATGTGCACTATGGTTCACGGTGACAATCTGATTGTTGTACTCGCGTATAGGCTGCGTCCCTTTAACAGTGCAAACAAGCACCTACTGCACTTGCAGTGGGCCATGAAAGGTATGCCCCCCCTTTTTTGTCTCTTGACTTGTTTTCCCGACTTACCTACTCACCTGTAACTGTTGCTATGACAGCGATTTCAGAGTTTGAGCAGCTATGCAGTGTGCCCAACGATTTGTTTTTGAGGCAATGACAGTGGTGATAAGCCAGAAGAGGACTGGCCACCCCACATAGCCTGGTTCCTCTCTAGGTTTCTTCCTAGATGTAGGCCTTTCTAGGCCACCGTGCTTCTACACCTGCATTGCTTGCTGTTTGGGGTTTTAGGCTGGGTTTCTGTACAGCACTTTGAGGTATCAGCTGAAGGGCTATATCAATAAATTTTATTTTATTTTATTTGATAAACACAACCAAAGAAGACAGTATAGAACAAGTGGACGGAAAGCTATGAAGAACAAGTATATACCATGAAGAGTTCAGAGTTTTTCTTTCTCGGTGAGGTTCCGGCGCTCTCTTTTTCACTGGAGCTATTTGATGTATGGACGAGGAGATTGAGGTCACTCATTCATAGTGCATGGAAGAGTACACTGTAGTGCATTGAACAAATGGATAATTGTTGTTTCTTTCTTCATACAGCACATTGCGTACATCTAGACTGGACTGGAATTCAATGAAACCCACAATGTGGGAAAGTGAGCTGTTGCTACGGTATGTAACAGTAAGTTATTACAATGGTGTTACTGTGTAATAACACATGTATGAGAGTAACACGTAGGCATGAAATTGTACTGATTGGCGAAAGTACTTATTGGTGATGTTACCCGAGATAGCAATGTTTTCATGTACCTCCCCCTCTACTTATGTCTTTGCAGAGATACTCTATGGAGAGTTAGCACATTCCTTAAAAGCTTTGAAAATCCTGGCTTTGGGGCATCAAAGAAAGGTTGAAACTCGTGGACATTTTGCCAAAGCAAGGCTCAACGTTATACATTTTATACAGATGGATAGTTTGGAGGCAATTTCAGTTGAAGAGTTTCGCTGAAGGGCTCAACGGCTGGAATAACCCACCTGGGATTGCTCTAGCTACCTACTGGTTACTGCCACATTTCTCATTCCCCACTAGGCCTGACTGCTGTCTGTAAAAGGAACCCAGTGGAATGTGAAGAAGAGCCACAACCTCTGTATGCATCCAGTTAGCTCCCTTTCACAAATGATCGAGCCAAGAAGCCAACCATTTCCCTCCAGGATTTGTCCCTGGAGAAAACTAAAGAATTGAAGCGGAAGCCTATAATATTAGTGTGTGTGTGTGTGTGTGTGTGTGTGTGTGTGTGTGTGTGTGTGAGATCAGATTTTGAATGTGATGATTTTATGAATGTGGATGATTTTATATTTTCCAGTATTGATATTAACGACATTCTGTAGTGCTGTGGCTGCACTCCTGCAGGTGGTTCATCTAGTGGTATTGAACACTGCTCATACCTCAACTATTGACTCGTTTATAATAGAAGCAGACAGTGGGTCGATGAGGAAAAATGCCTGAAGGAGAGTGCTCATGGAGGACTTTTCACTCACTGTAATGAGGAGTGACTGAAACGACCACAATACTATCTGCGATACCTTCCCCTCTTTAGAATGACTATCCAGTTCTTGGAGAGCTAGCTATCATCAGGTCTTAGGCACTCTAATGTAATTGTTTCTTTCTGCAGTGAGCCAAGGCTTGATCTTCTTATCCAATGACTTATCAAGACATGAGTCTCAACTACACCCAAAGCAAATGTAGCTTGTGATCCAAGCCTGATAAAACCTTGTTAGCCCCTTGATATCCCTCGCATTACATTACTTTAGGAAATGGCCCGATATCGCACAATGAGCTTAGTCAAGTTCAAGTGGAACTATTCCTCATTTGCACTTTGGTGGAGTTTTCTTAAGACGTCTAAAAAGAGTTTAGGATTAATTCCTTTCTAGACAACTGGAGGTATACCTTGTATACTATATACCGGGGTATTTGGAAATACCCACTGGAGAATTTTCAATGTTGTTGAAACTATTTCTTTAATATATTTGAATATTTCTAGCTACTTTTTCAGTAAATACCTGCAGTCAACTTGTGCAACACGTTAGGAGATAAAGCAGGCCGCGTTCACTTCACCATTTACGTCATGAACCTTGCCATAGTTCCAGAGCTGATTGAGCCAGTCAAGAAAGCGGGATTTGGTGTTTCCATATCTTTTAACTGTCTAACATGTGCTATACTCTCCACCTGTGTTATTTGGTTTAAAAGTAAATGGCTGAATTACTTAGATGACAGGGCACCATAGTGTTAGCTTTCTGCCATTTTTGAAAAGTCAAATAGCTCTGGATGAGTTATCTGTAACGCTGCCACTGACATCTCTCCATTCTCCTTTCTGCTCTGAGCAGACATGGCTAGTGGCTACCACCACCATGCTTCACCGTAGGGATGGTGCCAGATTTCTTCCAGACGGGACGCTTGAGATTATTCTTGGTTTCATCAGACCAGAGAATCTTGTTTCTCATGGACTGAGAGTCTTTATGTGTCTTTTGGCTGAGAGGTGGCTTACATCTGGCCACTCTACCATAAAGGCCTGATTGGTAGAGTGCTGCAGAGATGTCAAATCAAATCAAATCAAATCAAATGTATTTATATAGCCCTTCGTACATCAGCTGATATCTCAAAGTGCTGTACAGAAACCAAGCCTAAAACCCCAAACAGCAAGCAATGCAGGTGTAGAAGCACGGTGGCTAGGAAAAACTCCCACTAAAGGCCAAAACCTAGGAAGAAACGTAGAGAGGAACCAGGCTATGTGGGGTGGCCAGTCCTCTTCTGGCTGTGCCGGGTGGAGATTATAACAGAACATGGCCAAGATGTTCAAATGTTCATAAATGACCAGCATGGTCAAATAATAATAATCACAGACAGAACAGTTGAAACTGGAGCAGCAGCACGGCCAGGTGGACTGGGGACAGCAAGGAGTCATGTCAAGTAGTCCTGAGGCATGGTCCTAGGGCTCAGGTCCTCCGAGAGAGAGAAAGAAAGAGAGAGAGAATTAGAGAGAGCATACTTAAATTCACACAGGACACCGGATAGGACAGGAGAAGTACTACAGATATAACAAACTGACCCTAGCCCCCCACATAAACTACTGCAGCATAAATACTGGAGGCAGAGAAAGGAGGGGTCAGGAGACACTGTGGCCCCATCCGGTGACACCCCCGGACAGGGCCAAACAGGAAGGATATAACCCCACCCACTTTGCCAAAGCACAGCCCCCACACCACTAGAGGGATATCTTCAACCACCAACTTACCATCCTGAGACAAGGCCGAGTATAGCCCACAAAGATCTCTGCCACGGCACAACCCAAGGGGGGGCGCCAACCCAGACAGGAAGATCACATCAGTGACTCAACCCACTCAAGTGACGCACCCCTCCTAGGGACGGTATGAAAGAGCCCTAGTAAGCCAGTGACTCAACCCCTGTAATAGGGTTAGAGGCAGAGAATCTCAGTGGAAAGAGGGGAACCGGCCAGGCAGAGACAGCAAGAGCGGTGTTTTTGCTCCAGAGCCTATCCGTTCACCTTCACACTCCTGGGCCAGACTACACTCAATCATATGACCCACTGAAGAGATGAGTCTTCACTAAAGACTTAAAGGTTGAGACCGACTTTGCGTCTCTCACATGGGTAGGCAGACCATTCCATAAAAATGGAGCTCTATATGAGAAAGCCCTGCCTCCAGCTGCTTGCTTAGAAATTCTAGGAACAATTAGGAGGCCTGCGTCTTGTGACCGTAGAGTACGTGTAGGTATGTACGGCAGGACCAAATCAGAGAGATAGGTAGGAGCAAGCCCATGTAATGCTTTGTAGGTTAGCAGTAAAACCTTGAAATCAGCCCTTGCCTTGACAGGAAGCCAGTGTAGGGAGGCTAGCACTGGAGTAATATGATACAATTTTTTGGTTCTAGTCAGGATTCTAGCAGCCGTATTTAGCACTAACTGAAGTTTATTTAGTGCTTTATCCGGGTAGCCGGAAAGTAGAGCATTGCAGTAGTCTAACCTAGAAGTGACAAAAGCATGGATTAATTTTTCTGCATCATTTTTGGACAGAAAGTTTCTGTTTGTCCTTCTGGACAGTATTCTAGTCATCAATGTTCCCTCTCATTTTTACTGGCACTGAGCAAATGTCAGGTCTGCAGAGAGTAACCTTGAACATGAACATTCTGTGCAACTTCCAGCATGTGTTTCTTGTGAACACTGAGGCTGTACCCACTTTAAGTTACAGTTTCAGACAGTGGTCAAGTAGTCTACTCTTGGAGTATGTCTCTATAAACTTGGCACATCTAGCAACTGGGATTTTTTTCCCCATTCTTCAAGGCAAAATTGCTCCAGCTCCTTCAAGTTGTTCGTATCTTCTGAGATCCCCAAAGATTGGAAATCTGCCGTGGTCATCCACCTCGTCAAAGGGGGAGACACTCTAGACCCAAACTGTTATAGACCTAAACTCAGCAAAAAATAAACTTCCCTTTTTCAGGACCCTGCCTTTCAAAGATAATTTGTAAAAATCCAAATAACTTCACAGATCTTCATCGTAAAGGGTTTAAACACTGTTTCCCATGCTTGTTCAATGAACCATAAACAATTAATGAACATGCACGGTCGTTAAGACACTAACAGCTTACAGACGGTAGGCAATTAAGGTCACAGTTTTGAAAACTTAGTGTAACCCTCTCACCAGGCTCGAACTTGACTCACGATATTACCTTACATAGAATATCTCAACAGCATGAGATGTTAGGTGAGAAGGAGCATCTCCAATAAGAATCCCTATTGTAAACTATCTAGGGTGATGACAACTAGGGTATTAACTTCAGATAGAATGTTTATAGATTTTTGTTATTGTACAAGGATATGTTTTCCTATGAAATTGAAACAGTAACCTCAAGGCTGTCAAATACCTCCACGATGAGACGGTAGCTTCAGTCTTTATTAAGTCTTTCTTAACAAAATGATATTAACTCTCTCATAAAATAGAATCTGTATTTCCCTTCAAAACTCGGTAGGTATGGGCTTTGACCTATTTTTATCGTCTTTTATAATTTTCCTTCACCAACGGTCATAATGTAATGTCCATCCTTTTCTCAACGTCTCTCTTTTTCTCTTTTTTCCCAGGCCTCCCGTTAACCAGGTCAACTCCCATTGGCCACAGCTTAACAAGTGACCTTATTGGTCAAAACTTAAACTTAAACGTAAACCAACCTATTAACTTGTACATTACCAATTAATTATAACAAATAAACGTAATACTTGGTTCAAACAAGGGTATTACAATAGGACACTAAAGAGGCCTTTCTACTGACTCTGAAAAACACCAAAAGAAAGATGCTCAGGGTCCCTGCTCATCTGCATAAATGTGCCTTAGGCATGCTGCAAGGAGGCATGAGGACTGCAGATGTGGCTAGGGCAATAAATTGCAATGTCTGTACTGTGAGATGCCTAAGACAGCGCTACAGGGAGACAGGATGGACAGCTGATCATCCTCGCAGTGGCAGACCACGTGTAACAACACCTGCACAGGATCAGTATGTCCGAACATCACACCTGCGGGACAGGTACAGGATGACAACAACAGCTGCCCAAGTTACACCAGGAATGCACAATCCCTCCAGTGCTTAGACTGTCCTGAGAGAGAGAGGCTGAGAGAGGCTGGACTGAGCGCTTGTCGGTCTGTTGTAAGGCAGGTCCTCACCAGACATCACCAGCAACAACATCGCCTATGGGCACTAACCCACAGTCGCTGGACCAGACAGGACTGGCAAAAAGTGCTCTTCACTGACGAGTCGCAGTTTTGTCTCAACAGGGGTGATGGTCGGATTCGCGTTTATCGTGGAAGGAATGAGCGTTACACCGAGGCCTGTACTCTGAAGCTGGATTGATTTGGAGGTGGAGGGTCCGTCATGGTCTGGGGCGGTGTGTCACAGCATCATCGATCTGAGCTTGTTGTCATTGCAGGCAATCTCAACACCTTGTTTTACAGGGAAGACAACCTCCTCCCTCATGTTGTACCCTTCCTGCAGGCTCATCCTGACATGACCCTCCAGTATGACAATGCCACCAGCCATACTGTTCGTTCTGTGCGTGATTTTCTGCAAGACAGGAATGTCAGTGTTCTGTCATGGCCAGCGAAAAGCCTGGATCTCAATCCCATTGAGCACGTCTGGAACCTGTTGGATCGGAGGATGCGGGCTAGGGCCATTCCCCCCAAAAATGTCTGGGAACTTGCAGGTGCCTTGGTGGAAGAGTGAGGTAACATCTCACAGCAAGAACTGGCAAATGTGGTGCAGTCCATGAGGAGGAGATGCACTGCAGTACTTAATGCAGCTGGTGGCCACACCAGATACTGACTGTTACTTTTGATTTTGATCCCCCCTCCTTTGTTCAGGGACACATTATTCCATTTCTGTTAGTCACATGTCTGTGGAACTTGTTCAGTTTATGTCTAATGTTGAATCTTGTTATGTTCATACAAATATTTACACGTTAAGTTTGCTGAAAATAAACTCAATTGACAGTGAGAGGACGTTTCTTTTTTTGCTGAGTTTATATCCATCCTGCCCTGCCTTTCTAAAATCTTCGAAAGCCATGTTAATAATTGGATCGCCGAACATTTTGATTCCCACCATACCTTCTCCACTATGCCATCTGGTTTCCGAGCTTGTCATGTGTGCACCTTAGCCACGCTCAAGGTCCTAAACAATATCATAACCACCATCGATAAAAGACAGCACTGTGCAACTGTCTTCATTGACCTGGCCAAGACTTTAGAGTCTGTCAATCACTGCATTCTCATCGACAGACTCAATAGCCTTGGCTTCTCAAATGACTGCCTCGCCTGGTTCACCAACTATCTCTCAGATAGAGTTAGTGTGTCAAATCGGAGGGCCTGTTGTCCGGACCTCTGGCAGTCTCTATGGGGGTGCCACAGGGTTCAATTCTCGGGCCGAGTCTTTTCTCTGTATATATCAATGATGTCGCTTTTGCTGCTGGTGATTCTCTGATCCACCTCTACGCAGATGACACCATTCTGTCTACATCTGGCCCTTCTTTGGACCCTGTGCTAACAAACCTCCAAACGAGCTTCAACACCATACAACACTCCTTCCGTGGCCTCCAACTGCTTTTAAATGCTAGTAAAACTAAGTGCATGCTCTTCAACCGATTGCTGCCCGCACCCTCCCACCCGACTATCATCACTACTTTGGATGGTTCTTACCTAGAATATGTGGACAACTATAAATATTTAGGTGTCTGGTTAGACTGTAAACTCTCTTTCCAGACTCACATTAAGAATCTCCAATCCAATATTAAATCTAGAATCGGCTTCCTTTTTCACAACAAAGCCTCCTTCACTCATGCTGCCAAACATACCCTCGTAAAACTGACTATCCTACCGATCCTTGACTTCGGCGATGTCATTTACAAAATAACCCCCAAACACTCAGCAAACTGGATGTAGTCTATCACAGTGCCATCTGTTTTATCACCAAAGCCCCATATACTACCCACCACTGCGACCTGTATGCTCTCGGTGGATGGCCCTCACTACATATCCGTCGCCAAACCCACTGGCTTCAGGTCATCTATAAGTCTTTGATAGGTAAAGCCCCCCCTTATCTCAGCTCACTGATCACCATAGCAACACCGACCCATAGCACTCGCTCCAGCAGGTATATTGCACTGGTCATCCTCAAAGCCAACACTTCCTTTGTCTGCCTTTCCTTTCAGTTCTCTGCTGCCAATGACTGGAACGAATTGCAAAATTCTCTGAAGCTGGAGTCTTATATCTCCCTCTCTAACTTTAAGCATCAGCTGTCAGAGCAGCTTACCGATCACTGTACCTCCTCCCCATATTATTACTTACCCTCTTGCTCTTTTGCACCACAGTATCTCTACTTACATCATCATCTGCACATCTATCCCTCCAGTATTAATGCTAAATTGTAATTATTTTTGCCTCTAGGACCTATTTATTACCTACCTACCTCCCTACTCTTCCACATTTGCACACACTATACATAGATTTTTCTATTTTTCTTTTCTTTTGTGTTATTGACTGTACGTTTGTTTATGTGTAACTCTGTGTTGTTTTTGTCGCACTGCTTTGCTTTATCTTGGCCAGGTCGCAGTTGTAAATGAGAAGTTGTTCTCAACTGGCCTACCTGGTTAAATAAAGGTGAAATCAAAAATAATAAATAAAAGTTGGATGGGTCCCGCTGATGTACAGCAATTTTAAGTCATACCATAGATTCTCAATTGGATTGAGGTCTGGGCTTTGACTAGGCCATTACAATACATTTAAATGTGTCCCCTTAAACCACTCAAGTGTTACTTTAGCAGTATCCTGTGGGCCATTGTCCTGCTGGAAGGTGAACCTCCGTCCCAGTCTCAAATCTCTGGAAGACTGAAACAGGTTTCCCTCAGGAATTTCCCTGTATTTAGTGCCATCCATCATTCCTTCAATTCTGAACAGTTTCCCACATCCCCACAGCATGATTCTGCCACCACCATGCTTCACTGTGGGGGTGGTGTTCTTGGGGTAATGAGAGGTGTTGGGTTTGCGTCAGACATAGCGTTTTCTTTGATGGCCAAAAAGCTCAATTTTAGTCTCATCTGACCAGAGTACCTTCTTATTTTTTTCTTTAAGCAATGGCTTTTTTCTGTCCACTCTTCCATAAAGCCCAGCTCTGTGGAGTGTACGACTTAAAGTGGTCCTATGGACAGATACTTCAATCTTCACTGTGGAGCTTTGCAGCTCCTTCAGGATTATCTTTGGTCTCTTTGTTGCATCTGAATAATGCCTTCCTTGCCTGGTCCGTGGGTTTTGGCGGGCGGCCCTCTCTTGGCAGGTTTGTTGCCATATTCTTAAAACATTTTAATAATGGATTTAATGGTACTTCGTGGGATGTTCAAAGTTTCTGATATGTTTTATAACCCAACCCTGATCTGTACTTCTCCACAACGTTGTCCCTGACCTGTTTGGGGAGCTCCTTGGTCTTTATGGTGCCGCTTGCTTGGTGGTGCCACTTGCTTAGTGGTGTTGCAGACTCTGGGGCCTTTCAGGTGTATATATGCTGAGATCATGTGACAGATATTGTGACACGTAGATTGCACACAGGTGGACTTTATTTAACTAATTATGTGACTTCTGAAGGTAATTGGTTGCACCAGGTCTTATTTAGGGGCTTCATGGCAAAGGGGGTGAATACATATGCATGCACAACTTTTCAATTTTTTCTTTTTTTGAATTTTTTGAAACAAGTTATTTTTTTCATTTCACTTCACCGATTTGAACTATTTTGTGTATGTCCATTGCATGAAATCCAAATAAAAATCCATTTAAATTACAGGTTGTATGTCACGACTTCTGCCGAAGTTGAACCCTCTCCTTGTTCGGGCGGCGTTCAGCGGTCGAAGTCACCGACCTTCTAGCCATCGCTGATCCACTTTTCATTTCCCATAGGTTTTGTCTTGTCTTCCATCACACCTGGATCCAATTCCATTACATGTTGTGTATTTAACCCTCTGTTACCCCTCATGTCCTTGTCGGTAATTGTTTCTTGTAGTGCTTATGCACGGTATGCTGGTATTTACCCGGGTTTTGTTGGACCCATTTATTGTATTGTTCTGTTGACGGTGGTTTATGGATATTAAACAGTTGTAAATCAGTTTTCGCTCTACATTTATTTTTTACAATCTCTAAGTTCCGTCTGCGCAAACACCTTTTAACTTGGACCTATAATGTTCTATTTGTAATCCAATTACACAATGATGGGTTGTGCATAAAAAATAATTGTATTTAAGGTCATATACTTATTGAGTCATGAAAGAGGAAGACATCACAAAACAGTTCTTAGATCTGGGACTTTTCACCTCAAAACTATGCATTTTGCAGGTAGAACCTTATAGTCTCAAATCCTTGATCATTCATATCATAGGTTCTGGTGCTCTTTAAATGACTTACATTTTTTTCAACACTTTTTCAGAAGAATGGCCATATCTTAAGCTGTTTATGGTAAAAATAAATACAGGTGCCTTAGAGGTGTTGCTGTTTTTGTCTTGTACTACAAAAACCTCAATGGGAGGGGTATTTCACAAAAATGAAAAACTTACCACATTTTATTGATAACTAGCTAGGAGTTCACGGACTTTGGGTGTCAGAGACCAGACAAATATATCAGTTTACTCATCCAGAGCTAAACCTTTTAGTTATCCATAGGATATAGTGTATTTGTCATTTTAGGGAAATATCACTTTTTTTAAGCTGCACAATGCAGAAATCGCTTGCCATTTCCTGGTTGCTAAAACTCTAATAGTTAGCCTAATTTCAGTTTATGTGACAAAATAAAATGGTACAGTGTAGAGAATCATTGTACCATCTAAACCGCTGTGAGCAAAACTCAGCAAAACTTAAGAATGGGTAGCATAGAAATAGAGCACATCCATCAGATCTACCCGTTCTTAGACTTGCTTTGGATTAGAATGATTGATTTAGAACTCACATTTCTATGTGCATTTGGTCAGTTCGCCCAAAAAGTTACATATTGCTACTTTAACAAATGAACATGAATTTATATATTTGATGATGTGATTGGAAAGACATATTATCTTTATCTAATCATTAAAGGTCTGTACTTTTCTATTTAAATTGAAATAATGGTAACATTCTGTGACTGATAGAACCTTTGTTCTATTTGTAATTGCACCCACTTGAAAAAATATTTGCAAATGGTTTAGGATTTTGGTGCTCTGCCCTTTAGGTATCTTTTAAGGCTAGGACCTTAATGGGTTATGAAAGACGAATTCACTATAAAATGGTTCTGAGGTCCAGGATGTGAAAACTTTAATGCGAAATATCTCAGAACTAAGCTTTGCACAGATAGAACCGTATAGTCCCAAAGTCTCGTAATGTCAAATTCACTCAGGGTGAATCACAAATAATTTAAGTCACACTGTCTCGGTCCCGTGTTTTAAGTGCTTTCTCCTTTTTATTTGACACAATGTTAGTACTACCCAAATATGCCAATAAATTGCCAAAGGAACCCTGCAGGGTGGCGTTGAAATAAAAATCTGTCTGACCTTTATAAAGCAAGCGATTGAATAACTGTTTACTCTGAGCTCTGACACCAGTGGAACATTAAATGGCACTTTTGTATTTGACAGAGTGAGATGCAATGACAAAGCAGGTTTTCCAATGCATTAGAGATCAAACAGGAACTGAACTGGGTGCATGCTGTTGGTTGTACTCCCTTGTAACAGTCCTCTGCATCATAGATGGGCATGTTGCCTAGTAGCTTCCCTCGTGGTTATGTGGGGAAACCCATCCTTTACACAGGAAGTCCATGTGTCCACTGCACTCACACTGCTAGACTGATCAAAATGGAAAATCTACAAAGGAAATTATGTTAAAGGGCTAACATAATTCCTTTAAAATGCCTACAGTATATCAACATCATCTACTGTATGTAACTGTTTTGTTTTACTGATAATAAACAAAGCAACCCTTGAAACGTCTATGTCTACACATGTTGACATGTACGATTACACTATATCAGCAGCATATGGTAACTGGAACAAACACAAAAGATGTAGACCATTTCAAAGAGCATTTACATTGGCACCCCAAAAACAGAAGCAGTTTAACATGGAGTAAAGATCCACAACAAGAGTTAGTTGGACTCAGTTTCACCTCGCTGATGAAAGAGGCGGTGGGGAATATTGGCTTATCTCCTCTCAGCCACAAGTGACACCAAACCATTTTGTGCTAAAAGGTCACATACTGTACACCCTGGTACTGACATGGTCAGTCTTTGCCAGGAGGACAAATCATTTGGTTGAACCCATCACTGCAGCTTTGATCAATTTCACAGTTAAATTCAGAAAGTGTTGCCAATAAACTTACCAGGGATCTTTGGGGCCACTTAGTAAAACAAACAGGCTGTGTCACAATACTCTTGAATACTTTCTTGTTTCATTCCCTTTGTCAAAGGATACTAATCTGAATGTTATGGATTGATAAAGGGAAACATAGGTAGCATCCCAATTCTCCACACTTCTCCCAAATTGTGCCCTCGCACACTCCCTCTAATGGATTGTAGATCTACTGTATGACTGGAAGTGTGCAAGGGCACACTTTGGGAGAAGGGTGGATAATCGGTACGCAGACATGGTGAGAACACCTCCAAGCCAGTCAGTGGGATGGGTGGGATTTCGGACGTGATAGATGGTCTTGATCAGGATTGCCACAATGGAATTGCTTCCCATTGAAGAAAATATTTAGGCAGCTAAGTAGCTACAGATTATATTTTTCCAGGAAGCTTCTGCAGGGCTATTTTAACAATTTACCCTTTAGCATTCCCTAACTATATTTGACATGAATTTTAAATAATTTGACAATGCCCAAATGATTGTCTATAAATAAAAATGACTGTGTAAATGCATGGTTGTCCTTGAGCTGTTCCTTTGACATGTTTAAAACGTAAATATGCTGTTTGAAATACCATCTGAGGGACAAATGGTTTGCCTGACATCTTAGAGAGTGCACTTTGGACAGTGATTGGTGGTGGCAGTGCAGACTATCTCCAAATCCCTTAATCACTCAAGCGAAAGCACATGTCCATCCTTGTCAGAGTGCTCCACTGTGTATATGTCAGAACTCCAACATTACAATAGAGCTTACATAATATTTCTTCAGCGTTTATTTTGCATGACAGCCCACTACTTTAAGCATACGAAACTGCACCACTTGCAAAACAAAATACTAAGTATGCTAAATAATTACACAGAAACAGTCCACAAGGGAGGTAGTGTATTAAAATAAACACTATGTTTTATTCTTAAATATTTATTAGTCAGCATCCAAGGTGAAAAATAAAGAGGCTTTCTTACTATTATGTATTAATAACAGGTCCAACCGTAGCCCATATTTTTAAAATGTATAGAGCAGGGTTCTCCAACCCTGTACCTGGAGAGCTACCATCATGTAGATTTTCGCTTCAACCCTAATCTACTGTAGCACACCTGATTCTAATAATTAGCTTGTTGGTAAAAAAAAAATGAATCAGGTTAGTTACAACTGGGCTTGGAGCAAAAAAAACAAAGCAAGGGGTAGTTATCCAGGAACAGGGTTGGACAGCCCTGGTATAGTCACCCCTCAACACCTCAACCACTTGTAATCCGTAGGGAAAGCATTACCCATGAAAACATGCAGTATTTTGGATTAAACTGCAGATGCGCCAGGCTAGCTCCCCTGTGTTTTTTGCATTAGCATGATCAACCTGGAAATGCTACCTGCTGTCACTTTGTTTGTAAAGGACTCAGGAGTACTGGATATCTAACATGACATTGAGTTAAAGCCTTGCGACACACTTCAGTACATCTAATTCTGGGAACCACTAAGCACACACTAAACGTGGATGGAAAATATGAAGGCCGGTAAGAGAAACAAGTAGGTTAAAAGCACTAGAGAGTTGCCTGTGAGGGGATATGAAGACGTAGTTCAGTATTATGCTCTGACTCAATTGAGTTACAGCATGACAATGTGTCTGTCCACTGTAAGTACAGTATGCACATTGCATTGTTCCATGGGCCAAATTAAAAAAAATGTCTGCTTTCACATTGATATTCCCATGGTAAATTTCATACGTTTATGCTATTGACATTGTCACCTCAAGGGATATTTAGTCCTGGCTTGTCCCTCTTGTTATTACATATCTAGAAGGATTTTTTCCAAGACTTGCAAAGGATTTTCTGAAAGGCGCGCCGGAAATCCTGGTTGAAGATAGTGTAGATGGCGGGGTTGAGGGAGCTGTTACAGTAACCGATCCAGAAGAAGAACTTAAAGAGGGGATCGGGGATCTTACAGGGGTCCCCGCACACTCCGTGCAGGCAGTAGCTGAAGAAGAATGGGAACCAGCACACCACAAACACTCCCATGACCACCGCCAGCACAAAGGTGAATCTCTTCTCCCTGGCCTGGGATACCTTTTTCCTGGACGCAGAGCTCCTCCTCCTCTTCTTCCTCCTGGAAGCGAACAGGTCCATGGATTTGTTGCTGGCTCTGGAGATTCGGCTGGAGTGTTTGGAGATGGCGCTGTTCTTCCGGCTGGCTCTCTTGGCCCTCTTATGGTTCAGGTCTTGAGGTTTGGGGTGACCTTTGCCCTCTGAGGAGGAGCTCTCCTCCAGGTCCACCTCGTCTTGGACCCCTGTTGTCCTCATGCTGGTGGGCGTGGAAGGGCACTGCCAGTGCCCGTTCTCTTTGTCCCCGTTGATTTTGCACGAGGTGGCTTTGCTTAACCCATTCTCAGTCATTGTAGGTTCACCTGGACCATGTTTTTTCTCCGACATGCCCCTGGTCCTTGTCTTGGCCACTTGGTATATTCTAATATATACTAATATCATGATTAGGCAAGGAGCAAAGAATGACGCAATGCTAGAGGAAAGGATGTACCAAGTGTCATTGTTCAGCTCACATCCTGGGTACTGAGAGTTATCATTGTTCTTGTCTATTGATATTAACGGAGGAGAAGATATCATCGCAGATATAAGCCATACAATGACGATAATACATTTCACTCGCTTAGGAGTCCGTTTGAGATTGTATTCAACAGCTTGCGTAACGGACCAGTAACGGTCCAAACTGATTGCACACAGATGGACAATGGACGAAGTGCAAAATAAGACATCTAAAGCAAGGTAAATTCCGCACCAAACTTTCCCGAAATACCAATAGCCCATAAGTTCGTTTGCCAGAGAAAAAGGCATCACCAAAGTGGCGACCAGAATGTCTGCTGTGGCTAAGGAAACCAAAAACAGGTTCTGGGGTGCTTTCAGTGCCCGGCTTGTTAACACCGCAATTACAACCAGGACGTTACCGACCACTGTAAACAAAATAAGACAACTTACAAGTGCTGCAAGACTCGCTATAGTAGCCAAAGTATATGGACTTTCTGATGAGGAATTTAAATTGAAAACTGGGAACGCGTCAACTCCGCTTGAATTAAACGATCCCATCCCGTCTATGTGGTTAGTGTTATTCCAGAATAGTCGATTCAAGGAGAAGTAGTCATTTTATGCATATAGAGTCCATCAGAAAATATCAGGTCCAAGATAAATAGGCAGTATTGACATTGCCAAAATGAAAATGCACACAATGGTGAAGGAATGGATTAAATGCCATCTCCTGAATTAGATGCCAAATAAGACTTCTTCAAAGAGAAAATCACCAAACATATATCTGGCTAATTGACTAAACGAAGATGCCACCTTGCCTTGTACATGCACACTGTTATAGCATGACAGACAACCCTTCTCCATCGGCTGCTGCCTCCCTCTCAGTGCTCCGCGACATCAGAAAGCTGTCTCAGTCAGTGCCCATGTGTTGTTCACTTACAACTAACTGATTTCTGCCCCGCCCCAACACAGTGCATGATTTTCTTGGTAACTGTTACCTCATTGAATTACAGTATGCAATACTTTTGTATTTGTTATATCAGTTCAATAAGCTATTTTGTGAAAGACGACTAGGCTATATTGAAATAAGTCGTCTGACATTATATGATCATATGATGTATTGATTATAACTTATGCCAATACGCTAGATAACGGAACTCAAATTAAGGTAATTATGAAATGAGGGAAAACATTTTATTTGCGAACACATCTATTGTCACCTGAAATATATATTGTAACTGATTATTATAATCACTCCTTTACATATTACAAAAAAACAGGCTAATACATGAAAAATGCCAGTGATGAAGCTGGAATCAAATGCACTTGTTTTTTTTTATTCCGCTCATTGGGTGTTTTGAGTTGAGCTCATCAGCCAAGCTGACATCGACATGATGTCATAGGAAAACGTGATCCTGGCACGTTTATGCAAAAAATGTCAAATGTTATCAGTGGATGGGAAAAGGTGAGTGTTGCAGGGTTGATGTTTTTCTCAATATATTGCAGTCAATGGGAAAAGATTAGTTTCACAGGGTTGACGCTTTTCTCAGCACCTTGCAGTCAATGGGAAAAGATGAGTGTCAGAGGGTTGACGTTTTTCTAATTTATCCCATGTTTCTCTCTCTCTATCTTCCTCTACCTCCTCGTTACCTCCCTCATTCTCCTCTCCCTCACCCTCTCCACCTCTCTCTCACCTCTCACCCCTCCCTTACTCTTCCCCTTCTCTCTTTCTCCCTTTTCCCTCTCCCTCCTTCACCTCTCCCTCCTCCCTCCCTTCCCTCACTGTCCCGTTCTCTCTCTACCTCCTCCTTCCTCCATTCTCTCCCCTCCTTCTTTCCCTGCCTCCTCCTCCTCTCATCTCTCTCCTCCTCCCACCTCTGTCTGTATGTTGGCTCTCTCCCCTCCTTCCTCTCTCTCCCCCTCCCTCCTTCACTCTCCCCCTTCTTTCTTTCTTTCTCTCTCTCTCTCCTCCCCCTTCCATTCTCTTTTCCTCCTTTCCCTCCAGGGTGCCAGTGTGTCCTTAAAACGTTTTAAATTGTCTTAAATTCAGTTTTCAATGGTCTTGAAAAATGCACCCGGAGATGACTTCAGTGTTTCCGCTATGTTGTGCAGCTGCTTAATTGTTGCCACCATGGCAAAATCTGTAAAAATACAAATAAAATAAAAAAACATCAAATGATAACCTACTCCTGAGGCGCATTTTCAAGATACTTGAGAACTCCACGTGTAGCCTAAGACTCTTTGTGTGCGTGTGATGTGCGTGTGCCACTGCAAGTCAGACATTGCCAGATGAGAGAGCACAGGAAGTAAGGTAGGCTACAAAATAGATAGCCAATTCGAAGCATTGCTTGTAGCTTGGCTAGTTAGCGCACTCGTTAGCTAGCTAGTTAACTATTTAGCTATTAAATGATTTGTTCAAACAGTAAAGTGCATTATCTTCATAATCAGCTGTGTGCAGTTATATATTTTTTATTTCTCAGCTGTCTATTTTACAACCCAGATATTGATACACTCTAAACATTAGGGTTCTTCTAAGATCCTCAAAGTTCTTTGAAGAACCTTAAGGTTCTTGGCACTGAAAATTGCACCCAAAAGGTCTTTCCAAGAACCCCATAGGAGGTGGGGTTCATCGAGGAACCTCCTTAGTTGGTGGGGGTTCTTGCAGAAACCTAACTGCCCAACTGAAACATTTGGATTTGAAAGGACAGCAGGTGCCGGCACTTAACTGAAACATTTAAAGATCTCTTCAATTTAAGGTAAGGTTTGTGTTACGTCCATCGTTAGATGAATGAGACCAAAGCGCAGCATGGAAAGTGTTCATGATTTTTAATACTGAACTCAGACAAAACAACAAAATACAAAACCGAATGTATCGTTCTGCAGGGCTAGACAGCAACTATGCAAAAACAAGATCCCACAATCTAAGGTGGGAAAAAGGGCTGCCTAAGTATGATCCCCAATCATAGACCATGATAAACAGCTGCCTCTGATTGGGAACCATACTAGGCCAACAAAGAAATAGAAACATAGATTTGCCCACCCAAGTCACACCCTGACCTAACCAAATAGAGAATAAACAAGGCTTTCTAAGGTCAGGGCGTGACAGGGTTTATCCCTTGAATGATCTAAATTGATATTGTTTTCTGATGATATCATCTATCTTTTCATATTTGTGCAAATCTTTCTAAAAGAGAAAATGGATACAATTCAATGGATATCAATCAACAAAGAGGTAATAATTATGTGCTGTAGGCTATAAGAATATGTTAGCTGTATTGGGTGCAGGCTAGCTGTATTGGGTGCAGATGACTGAACAGCTCAATTTTGTGTCTGTGTCTGCAGGTATACAGATGAGGAGACATACAAAGTTATGCCAATTGGTATTGGTATATTATGCAGATGAGATTTACCATCCTCCTCCCTTACCTCTTCAATAAATATCCCATAGGCCTCTACATTATGGACAAGGTATGTCCATAATACAGTTTTTTTCATTTACATTTACCACAAACACTAAGGTATGAATACTGTTGTGTGCATGTTTGGTTAATCATCTGTATAACTACTATTTTTGGGATTCACAGACTTCACCCTCCCTACACCTCTGATAAATATAACAGGAAACCTATTCCATCACCATGCACTGCAAAATCATTCTGGCTATGAATACGGAGAACATCAACACATTAACATCAACAGGCCAGAGGATATACCCATTGGACTTGGAGCTCTGCTGGGAGTTTACCTCATGTTTGGATTTTTTTAATCTGCTTTGCCACTAAAATCTAAAGAAACATTGAAAACTAAAATATTGTGTTGTTGTTGTTATTGTTATGTGTAGTTAAAACATTTACCCCAAACGGTTTGTCAAAAGGTTATTTGAGGATCCATTAAAAGGGGTTCTTCAAAAAACGTATAGGGGTTCCCTGACAGTTTCAATTTGAAGAACCCCTAAAGAATACTTCAGGAACATTTTCTTTTTAGAGTGTATGGATTTGAGATACGGAGCGAGTGAAAGCGCATCAGCCTCTGCGAGAACATCGGTCTCATTGGGTATTAGGCTATGATAGCAACAAAAAAATTGGACATTCATAATTACTTTACTGTTATATTAAAACATGGCTACTTCCAGTGAAAATTACATTTAGAGGTCGTGATCTAGCTATTGTGTTTTGAGTTTCCACTTACCCAGCTGGTGAATTAGCACCAAATATATTAGTTTATGATATTCGTGCCATTAGGAGATGATTAGCCTACATATTTTTTCTATTGGTGATTGCATTAAAAAAATATGGAAATCTTAGCAGGTTTGTGGTGTACGCAGACCTCAAAATTGGTATTAAATTGTATTTCAAGTGGCATTAAAAAGGTCTTAAAAAGTCTTACATTTAACTTGATGGAACCTGCAGATATCCTGTCCTTCTCTCCCCCTCCTCTCCTCTCTCTCTCTCTCTCTCTCTCTCTCTCTCTCTCCCCTTCCTCCTCTCTCCCCCGTCCTCCTCTCTCTCCCCATCCCTCCTTCACCCTCTCCTTCTCTCTCCCCTTCCCTCACTCTCCCCCTTTTCTCTCTCTCCTACCCCTCCATTCTGCCTCCCTCTTTCTTTCCTTGCCTCCCCCTCCTCTCATCTCTCTCCATCTCTCTCCCTCCTTTCTCCCTCCTCTCTCCCACAGAAAGGCCGACTGACAGACAGACAGGCAGACACAGACAAACAGAAACAGACTGCAGGCAGCCAGGCCGGCTGATAGATAGACCTGAAGGCAGGCAGGCAGTTAGGCAGGCAGACAGTTTCAAGTTTCAAGTAAATCTACAAACAAATTGATCAATATCCTCTTTAAAATTAATTCAGGAATTCATAACAAGGCTTGGAGTTTATATAACTGCAAGACCATTGTGTCCAATGGACGTCAAAAATGTTTTTGTGTCGATTGTCTTCAAATGTCCTATTCCCAGTATGTATATGCATAATTTGGGAAGATTAAACCTTCCCAAAGCTAGGGTAAGGTTTAGGGTTGAGTTTAGAGTTTGTCTTCCTGCCTGCCTCTCTGCTTGTCTGTTTGTCTGTCTGTGAGTCTGCCTGCCTGTATGTCTGTTAGTGGATGTGTCTGTCTGTCTGTCTGAGTCTTTCACCAATTAACCCATTGCTGCTCGATCCCAAACTTTTTTCCCTTGAATGCGATGTGTTGACTTATGCGCCAATACCTTTGATGCATATTTATGCGTCAATATCCTGTCTGTGGAGGTGAGAAAGGGGAGAGAGAGGTGGGCGAAATAGGAGGGAGAGAGAGGAGGGACAGGGAGAGAAATAGATCAGAGGGAGGGGGAAAGAAGGAGCACTCTAAAAATTAAAAGTTCTTGGAGTATCCTTTAGGGGTTTCTTCAAATTGAAACTGTGGAGGAACCCCTGTAAGTTCTTCAAAGTTCTTCCCTCTTAATGGATCCTCGAAGAACCTTTTGAAAAACCTTTTGGCGTACATTTTTTAACTCCCTCTGCCCCCTATTATTCATAATAATACGCATAACCATAACACAATATTTTAGTTGTCAGTGTTTATTTAGATTTATGTTGCAACACAGAATAAAAAAATGTAAATGTGAGGTAAACTCCCAGCAGAGCTCCAAGTCCAATGGGTATATCCTCTGGCCTGTTGATGTTAATGTGTTGATGTTCTCCGTATTCATAGCCAGAACGATTTTGCAGAGCATGATGATTGAACAGGTTTCCTGTTACATTCATCAGAGGTGTAGGGAGGGTGAAGTCTGTGAATCCCAAAAATAGTAATTATACAGATGTTTAACAAAACATGCACACAACAGCATTCATACCTTGGTTTGTGTGGTAAATGTGAATGAAAAAAAAAATGCTTTGATGATGGTTTTGAAACACATAAAGTTGAAGTCAGAAGTTTAAATACACTTAGGTTGGAGTCAGTAAAACTTGTTTTTCAAACACTCCACAAATTTCTTGTTAACAAACTATAGTTTTGGCAAGTCGGTTAAGACATCTACTTTGTGCATGACACAAGTAATTTTTCCAACAATTGTTTACAGACAGATTATTTCACTTATAATTCACTGCATCACAATTCCAGTGGGTCAGAAGTTTACACACACTAAGTTGACTGTGCCTTTAAACAGCTTGGAAAATTCTAGAATATGAATTCTAGGCTTTAGAAGCTTCTGATAGGCTAATTGATTAAAACATCATCTGAGTCAATTGGAGGTGTACCTGTGGATGTATTTCAAGGCCTACCTTCAAACTCAGTGCCTCTTAGCTTGACATCTTGGGAAAATCCAAAGAAATCAGCCAAGACCTCAGAAAAAAAATTGCAGACTTCCACAAGTCTGGTTCCTTCTTCAGAGCAATTTCCCAACGCCTGAAGGTACCACATTCATCTGTACAAAAAATAGTTTGCAAGTATAAACACCATGGGACCACGCAGCCGTCATACCGCTCAGGAAGCAGACACGTTCTGTCTCCTAGAGATGAACGTAATTATGTGTAAAAGGTGAAAATCAATCCCAGAACAACAGCAAAGAACCTTGTGAAAATGCTGGAGGAAACAGGTACAAAAGTATCTATACCCACAGTAAACCGAGTCCTATATCGACATAACCTGAAAGGGTTGATGTTTTTCTCAATATATTGCAGTCAATGGGAAAAGATTAAGACAAGGAAGAAACCACTGCTCCAAAATCGACATAAAAAAGCCATATTACGATTTGCAACTGCACATGGGGACAAAGATCGTATTTTTTGGAGAAATGTCCTCTGTTCTGATTAAACAAAAATAGAACTGTTTGGCCATAATGACAATCATTATATTTGAAGGAAAAGGGGAGAGGCTTGCAAGCTGAAGAACACCATCCCAACCGTGAAGCACGAAGGTGGCAGCATCATGTTGTGGGGGTGCTTTGCTGCAGGAGGGACTGGTGCACTTCACAAAATAGATGGCATCATGAGAAAATTATGTGGATATTTTTAAGCAACAGCTCAAGACATCAGTCAGGAAGTTAAAGCTTGGTCGCAAATGGGTCTTCCAAATGGACAATGACCCCAAGTATACCTCCAAAGTTGCGGCAAAATGGCTTAAGGACAACAAAGTCAAGGTATTGGAGTGGCCATCACAAAGCCCTGACCTCATTCCTATAGAACATTGGTGGGCAGAACTGAAAAAGTGTGTGCGAGCAAGGAGGCCTACAAACCTGACTCAGTTACACCAACTCTGTCAGGAGGAATGGGCCAAACTTATTATGGGAAGCTTGTGGAAATTTACCTGAAATGTTTGACCCAAGTTAAATAATTTAAATGCAATGCTACCAAATACTAATTGAGTGCATGTAAACTTCTGACCCACTGGGAATGCGATGAAAGAAATAAAAGCTGAAATAAATCATTCTCTCTACTATTATTCAGACATTTCACATTCTTAAAATAAAGTGGTGATCCTAACTGACCTAAGACTGTGAAATTTTATTAGGATTAAATGTCAGGAAATGTGAAAAATTGAGTTGAAATGTATTTGGCAAAGGTGTATGTGAACTTCTGACTTCAACAGTACCTTGTTCATGGGATTTTCATGGAAGAGTTAAGGAAGGAGGATGGAACGTGTGATCTGCATAACATACCAATAGACATTCCTTTGTATGCCTCCTCATCTGCATACATGCAGACACAGACACAAAAGTGAGCAGTTCAGTCATCGGCACCCAATACAGCTGGCCTTCAGAATATTCTTTAAGCATACAGTACACATTCTTACCTCTTTGTTGATTGATATCCATTGAATTGTGTCCATTTTCTGTTTTAGAAAGATTTGCACAAATATTAAAAGATAGATGATATCATCAAACAACAATATACATTTAGATCATATAAGAGACACACCTTACCTTAAATTGAGGAGAACTTTACATTTTACAGTTAAGTGCCTGCACCTGCTGTCCTTTCAAATTCAAATCCAAATGTTTCAGTTGGACAGTTAGGTTCCTGCAAGAACCCACCAACTAAGGAGATTCCTCGATCTACCTTTTGGGTCTATTTTCAGTGCCAAGAACCCTACGGTTCTTCAAAGAACTTTGAGGATCTTAGAAGAACCGTTGTTGAACCCCTAATTTTTAGAGCGAGGGAGATAAAATGGAGGGGGGAGGAGGGCGAGACTGAAGGAAGGAGTGGGGAAAGAGAGAGAGGAGGGAGAAAGAAGAGAGAGAGAGAGGGACGGAGAGCGAGAGGAAGGTGTCATGTCAGTGATGCCTTTCTCTATGTGTCCATATTGTGATGCTAATCTTCCCCCATTGAATGCAATGTATTGACATGAGCATCAACCCTGTGACACTCATATTTTCCTATTGACATAAGCATCAACACTGTCCTATTTCCTATGTAGTCCTATTTTCCCATTGACTGCAAATTATTGACATAAGATCAAATTGGTCGACTCATATGTTTTCACATTGACCGCAATGTATTGACATAAACATCCACCCTGTGACATTCATCTTTTGCCTATGAACCCAATGTATTGAGGTAAACATAAACCCTGTGACACTTAGGGCTGTGGTGGTCATGAAATTTTGTCAGCCGGTGTTTGTCATTCAAATAACTGCTGGTCTCACGGTAATTGACCGTTAATTAACGTAAACACATTTAGCATCTCATGCTTCAAGCCGACCTTTGGAACATCTACATTTTAAAAAGTCTAATGAATCAATTGAATGTAGCCTACACCATCCCAATAATCCTTTATTTTAGGTAGATCTAACAAAATGTATTTAATGTTTTTTTTTCCCCTCATCAATCTACACACAATAACCCATAATGACAAAAGGAAAACATAATTTTTTTAAATTATGCAAATGTATTAAAAATAAAAAATAGAAATACCTTATTAATACCTTATAAGTATTCAGACCCTTTGCTACAGTATGAGACTCGAAATTTAGCTCAGGTGCATCCTGTTTCCATTGATCATCTTTGAGATGTTTTTACAACTTGATTGGAGTCCACCTGTGGCAAATTCAATTGATTGGACATGATTTGGAAAGGCATACACCCACAGTCGACAGTGCATGTCAGAGCAAAAACCAAGCTATGAGGTTGAAGGAATTGTCCTTAGAGCTCCGAGACAAGATTGTGTCGAGGCACCGATCTGGGGAAGGGCACCAAAACTTTTTCGGGGGAGAAGGGCCTTTGTCAGGGAGGTGACCGAGAACCCGATGATCACTCTGACAGAGTTCCGGAGTTCATCTGTGGAGATGGGAGAGCCTTCCAGAAGGACAACCATCTCTGCAGCACTCCACCAATCAGGCCTTTATGGTATAGTGGCCAGACCAAAGCCACTCCTCTGTAAAAGGCACATGACAGCCCATTTGGAGTTTTTTAAATTTTACTTTTATTTAACCAGGTAGGCTAGTTGAGAACAAGTTCTCATTTGCAACTGCGACCTGGCCAAGATAAAGCATAGCAGTGTGAACAGACAACACAGAGTTACACATGGAGTAAACAATGAACAATAAACAAGTCAATAACATAGTAGAATAAAAAAATAAAGAATCTATACACATTGTGTGCAAAAGGCATGAGGAGGTAAGCAATAAATAGGCCATAGGAGTGAATAATTACAATTTAGCAGATTAACACTGGAGTGATAATGCCAATGTAACGGAATTCCTCTTCTTCAGAGGAGGAGTAGCAAGGATCAGACCAATGTGCAGCGTGGTAAGTGTCCATAATGATATATTTAATAAATCAACAGAACACTGAACAAAATAACAAAAGTACAAACAAACACCCGAAACCAGTCCCGTCTGGTGATAACACTAACATACCTGTCCCTTACACAGGATACAACCACCCACAAAACACAATAGAAAACAGGCTACCTAAATATGTCTCCCAATCAGAGACAACGACTGACACCTGCCTCTAATTGAAAACCATACTAGGCCAAACACATAGAAATATAACAACAGAACAAAACATAGAAATACAACATAGAATGTACGCCCCAACTCACACCCTGACCAACTAAAATAAAGACATAAAAAAGGAATTAAGGTCAGAACATGACAGCCAAAAGGTACCTATAAAGACTCTCAGACCATGAGAAACAAGATTCTCTGGTATGATGAAACCAAGATAGAACTCTTTGGCCTGAATGCCAAGTGTCACGTCTGGAGGAAACTGTTCAAGGAATATAACACTTCCTATATGTGTTCATTATCCAATTCAATTTAAATCACTCTGTTTCTAAGAATTTGTAAGATCCTTATTTGCATAAAATAGACAGAGACCAGTCTACCAAAATTAGCCAATAGCATTTATTCTTGAGAGCGCTAGTCATAATACAATGCACATTGGTTTATATACCTCACATTTCGTCATAAATGTCTCTCCTCCTCTCAGATACAATGGCAATATAGTTCACAAGCCTTCCCACATTGTCTGCCACCTGTTAAACAATCCACTACAAGCCCAAGGTTTCTCCCCTCCCTGGGGTAGGGACAGAATGTCCTGTAAGGAACACAGCATTCCAGCCGGTCTGACGATAGCTCCATTCGTTTCTAACAAGGAATAGAAAGTCCTTGTTCTAATTCTTGACTAAAACTACACACATTATATTCAGTATTATGATTATAATAAGATTCATACATTCATACAGTAACATAGTAGTGTTTTGTTTAGTTATAGTTCTAAGTTAAATGTATACATAATTTAGTCATTATTCATAAAAATCCCATAACAGAAACCTAGCACCATCCCTACAGTGAAGCATTGTGGTGGCAGCATCATGCTGTGGGGAAGTTTTTCAGCGCCAGAGACTGGGAGACTTGTCAGGATCGAGGGAAAGATGAACGGAGCAAAGTACAGAAAGATCCATATTGAAAACCTGCTCCAGGGCAGGTTTTGGAAGGTGAAGCGGCGCAATTGCGCCTTCTTCACCACACTGTCTGTGTGGGTGGACCATTTCAGTTTGTTAGTGATGTGTATGCCAAGGAACTTAAAATGTTCCACCTTCTCCACTGCTATCCCGTCGATGTGGATAGGGGGTTGTTCCCTCTGCTGTTTCCTGAAGTCCACGATCATCTGCTTTGTTTTGTTGACGCTGAGTGAGAGATTATTTTCCTGGCACCACACTCCCAGATCCTTCACCTCCTCCCAGTAGGCTGTCTCTTTGTTGTTGGTAATCAAGCCTACAACTGTTGTGTCGTCTGCAAACTTGATGATTGAGTTGGAGGCCTGCTTGGCCACGCAGTCATGGGTGAACAGGGAGTACAGGAGGGGGCTGAGCATGCACCCTTGTGGGGCCCCAGTGTTGAGGATCAGCGAAGTGCAGGTGTTGTTTCCTACCTTCACCATCTGGGGGCGGCCCTTCAGGATGTCCAGGACCCAATTACATAGGGCTGGGTTCAGACCCAGGGCCTCGAGCTTAATGATGAGCTTGGAGGGTACTATGGTGCTGAATGCTGAGCTATAGTCAATGAACAGTATTCTTACATTGGTTTCCTCTTGTCCAGATTGAATAGGACAGTGTACAGTGTGATGGTGATTACATCGTCTGTGGACCTATTGGGGCAGTAAGCAAATTGAAGTTTGTCTAGGGTGACAGGTAAGGTGGAGGTAATATAATCCTTGACTAGTCTCTCAAAGCGCTTCATGATGACAGAAGTGGATGCTACGAGGCGATAGTCATTTAGTTCAGTTACCTTTGCATTCTTGGGTACAGGAACAATGGTGGCCATCTTGAAGAATGTGGGGACAGCAGACTGGGATAGGAAGAGATTAAATATGTCCATAAACACACCAGCCAGCTGGTCTGCGCATGCTCTGAGGATGCGGCTAGGGATACGAGGGTTAACACATTTAAATGTCTTTCTCATGTTGGCCACAGAGAAGGAGAGCCCACAGTCCTTGGAGGGAGTGAACATTAGCGAGTAATATACTCGGAAGCCGTGGGTGGTGTGTGCGCCTCCTCAGTCGGACTAGAAGACCGCTCCGAGTACCTCTCCTTCGCCGACATTGTTTTCGGTCGGCTTCTGGAATCAGTTCAATTGGGTAGTGCGAACACAGGATCCACTTCGGAATAGTCGTATTCCTGGTTGTAAAACAAAATACTGCAAAGTTTCCTAAGAACTAGAAGCGAGGCAGCCCTCTCTGTTGGCGCCATCTTACTCAGTCTATAGGCTATATGTTTTAATTTCTAATACATTCTATGGCTGCATGATGGGACAAATGATGCATTGAAAAAAGTAACATGAAAGGGAGGCACTCTGCTCTATTTCTTGCTCAGGCTGCACACACTTCGTCAGCCTCTCATTCACAATTTGACAAGCACTTGATAATTATGCTCATGCAGTATTGCACATTTTATCTGGTCTTTACATACAGCCTACTAATATATGTGTAAAATTGTTTTATTTAGAAATTGCCCACAAAATATATATATATATATAACCATCCATAGCTTGCACTTGAATAGTGTATGGAGGTTACTTGCAGCTGCTTTCTTAATATGCCAGGTAGGCTACACCGTTTGTTAAGTGGATTAATGTGC
The DNA here is from genome assembly GCF_013265735.2 of Oncorhynchus mykiss. Classification (NCBI taxonomy): domain Eukaryota; kingdom Metazoa; phylum Chordata; class Actinopteri; order Salmoniformes; family Salmonidae; genus Oncorhynchus; species Oncorhynchus mykiss. Next base: position 25,092,218 of record NC_048573.1, on the reverse strand, counting down.
TTTGATCAATAATTATAGCAGCACAAATTAAGAATTGAGCAATAAATATAGCAGCATGAGAAAGCTGGGATCCGCTTTGATTATATAGTGGTCAGTATCACACACGATTGCACAATGACTAGTCTTATACATTTAAATACATTTGTCAAAGTTATGGATATACTACTGTCTGTTCAGATAGAAATGAAATAATTCAGCATAGCCTACTGCACCATGAGAAGGCCTATAATTTAACCACAGAGGATCAATAATGTTAAAAAAAAATACTAGCTGTGGATTGTGTTTAGCCCAATAACATGGCATAGCCTACAATTGGAAACACAGCAAATCTGTCAGTGAACTGCATGCAGACAAAACAGGGTTTTCGCAATATTTAAAATGCAATCGCGGGAAAACAGGTTGGAAAGCAAATGTCTCCTGTTGAAAAGAGAAGACAAATTTGTATCAATTTCCAAATATTGTTTTACAAAGGAAAACTAGAGAGAGATAGGCTTTTGGCACGATTGCATCGGTCATGTGAGCTGCACATCATTGGGTGAATCAGTGAAACTGAAAAGCATGTTTAGGACTATAATTTCCTCCTCATATTGTAGCCTACATTATGTCTCCACACACCTAGGCCAAGGCTATTGATGGATGGAAGTCAATGTCGTTTTAATTGATCTTAGATTGTCAGTTTGTCAGTGTCAAAGTAGTCTGTCCTTTCAATCATTTAAGCAGTATTAAATGCATTTATAAAATAACACATTTTCCCAGGATCCTAGGTAACTAAATATTTGTGTGCAACTGTAAGTGCCTCAACTTTACTGACCTCAGCCACTGCGCAAATGCAATGAGATGCATGCAATGCTTAATTATAAGAGGTGTTTTCTTTTCTCATGCATTCTGGTACCTCAAAGCTCCCCAGGTCACCCCTCTCTCTCTCTCTCTCTCCAGCTCACTTTTTGTTCCGGCAACTCACGATTTACAAATTAAGCACTGGTATTTACATATACTAAATACTATGTGTGAAATTAGTTTTGTTTTAGAATGGGCCATTATCACGCACCTGTCGGAACAGAGCAGAGTAAAAAAAGACCTCATCTGCTTTTCTTGCGGTTTAGTTTCATGTCAGCCAGGTAGGCTACTCCGGTTAGCCTTTATGGGTAAGTCTCTAAGAGCTTTCCACACCTGGATTGTGCAACATTTTCCATTATTCTTTTAAAAATTCTTCAAGCTCTGTCAAATTGGTTGTTGATCATTGCTAGACAACCATATTCACTGTCTTCTTGCTGAGCAACTCCAGTGTAGATATGGCCTTGTGTTTTAGGTTATTGTCCTACTGAAAGGTGAATTAGTCTCCCAGTTTCTGGTGGAAAGTCGACTGAGCCAGGTTTTCCTCTAGAATTTTGCCTATGCTTAGCTCCATTCCTTTTTTATCCTGAAAAACTCCCCAATCCTTAATGATTACAAGCATACCCATAACATGATGTAGCCACCACTATGCTTGAAAATATGGAGAGAGTAACTACAATGTTGATCCATCCTCAGTTAACTCCTATCACAGCCATTAAACTTTAACTGTTTTAAAGTCACCATTGGCCTCATGGTGAAATCCCTGAGAGGTATCCTTCCTCTCTGGGCAACTGAGTTAATTAGGATGGCTGAATCTTTGTGGCGAGTGGGTGTATTGATACGCCACCCAAAGTGTAATTAATAACTTCACCATGCTCAAAAGGATATTCAATATATGCTTTTTATTTTTTACCCATCTACTAAATTCACTACTCAACTAAGAGACTTTACAGATAATTATGTGTGGGGTACAGAGATGAGACAGTCATTAAAAAAATAATGTTAAACACTTATTGCACACAGAGTGAATCCATGCAACTTGTTAAGCAAATATGATTTATTTAGGCTTGCCATAACAAAAGGGGTTGAATAGTTTCATTTTGGTTTACGTTCAAAAAACATAATTCCACTTTGACATTATGAGGTATGTGGTATTGCCTGTGACAAAAATCTCAATTGAATCAATTTTAAATTCAGGCTAACAGAACATGTGGAAAAAGTCAAGGGGTGTGAATACGTTTTGAAGTCCCTGTATATATTTCCATAGACAGTAACAGAGAGCTATGGTAATTTGGAAGCAGTTGTGAATATGGAATAAAAAAAACTTTGTAACCTGGTGTTGATGTCATTTCACATTCTTTCATTATAAATTACGTAAAACACATTAAAACAGCCATTATTAAATTAAGCAACCTTCATATCTCCAAAAAGGCCATTAGCTACAGTACACTTGATAGGTGACATCACTACACTGTTCCATCAGAAAGCAGCATAACGAACCATTGCACTCTCAATGGACTTTGTTCTTCTCAAGAATGCAGATTGTGAACCCTGGGTTATCCTTAAATTGTGATTCCTCATGTCCCCTCTCCTTTCACCCTTCTCAAAATTCGAGAAGATTCCAGGTGCCTGCCCTTTGTCGTGTCCTGACTAGCATTAACGTGATTATTCTGTAAAATAAACAGTCAATTACATACCACGCTAAGTTATTATGCAATTAAATTACTCATGTAACAATTAATTAATTAGTAATCTGGGGCACCACAGAAAAAGTTAACAAGTTACTATCTCCCGACTAAACTCTAAATGTAAAAATCTCTTACATCAGTCACAGTCAATTCATTCATTCTTATTTACCTTCAGTCTCATTCTGAATGTCGCAAAATCCTTGGATATCTGCACGAACTCTAGTATAAATGATGAATCAGAGATGTACAAATTGGCTTAATTATTTATTCACTAACTAATCACACAGAATGACAAACACACAAACATAATGAGTTTACACATTGATTACTACATAATGCAACTAAACTGGTATGGCGGGTTGTTCCACAAAATGGTGGAATCAAAAGAGAGGGAAAGGGAGGGGCATGAAAGAAAGAGCGGGAGAAGAAACAAAGAACTTCCTTACGCACATACAGCCGATAACTATGCTCATGAAAATGTGAATACTTTGCACATGAACGGCCGCTCATTCGAAAATAATTGCAATGTACATATTTACGTGTGTATGTCTTGTCTCTCTGTTGAAATCGCCGGTCCATCTGGTGAGTAATTCAACAGAAAGTCTCTGGTTTGTCCACCAGAGATCAAAATCTTTCATAGTTGTTGCTCTGTTATAATGTGTACGTCAGACGTACCAATGGTCGTTTAGAATGGATCTTTAAGAGTACCACTCCTATTTACTAGACTAAAGTACTTAAACAGCTGCAGACTGAATGTTCCTGTGTTGTGTAGTCTTCATCTTCTGGGTACAGCTAAGACCACTTTCCACACCAGCAGCAACCCGCTGTGTTTTGGTCTAATCGATTCCAACTATTTGTGACGTCCAGTTCACACTGTCCGCCTGCTTGGTCTCTAGTTTTAAACAATTTCTCAGCCATGTAGCCACCGCTTCACACTTTCTGGTCTTTGTAAATTTTCTTAGAAGTGGGTTTTATACTCTCTGGGAAAAGGAGGCGTTCCATAACGTCGATGTAATGTCTGTGCACACGTGGGGGTGGTCAATGACTAGTTAAGGCTTTATATGAAAAACAATACTCTCATTTACAAGGCTAACATCACATTTCATCTTCTCACAAATAGTTTCATATTTAATCACATAAGTTCCAACATTTGGATATAACTCTGACAACTGGGAAATATACACATTCAGAGATAGGACAGTATAACATAAAGAACAATCCTGTCGAAAGTTAAGTACCCACGGACCATTCCAACTGCTTGGATTACAGAAATATTGTTCCATTATTCAATCTTTTTATGTTACCGTATTGGCAGGAGGAATCTCCTTGTGACAAAGAAGAGGCTTCTTTCCCCTCAATCCTGCCAAACACAAAGGCAGAGATTCTACAAGGTATTTATGACCGTCATAAAACTGGTGGGGGAGAGAGAGAGGCGGGGGGGAATCTGGCGCCTATGATCTTCACCCTTCTCAACCAATGCATTTCTGGAAGGACACAAGGAAATGGACACATAAATTGAGATCCACCACCTGTGTTCTTGGGAGGCGTGGTAGAGGGAGGGGTCACCTGGGGGCGTGTGGGAGAGGGGTGGGCCCTCGCAGGCTAAATGTGTCTCCACTGGATGAGTATCAAGACGGGGCCTTCCCACACACCAGAGAAGGCTCCGCCTCCGATCTCCATGGCTCGCTTGTAGAGCTTTGCTTCTTTCTCAAAGTCCCCTTCCTCATAGCTGGGGAAAAGAGAGGGAGGAGGATGGACAGAGACAAAACAAGGTTGATGACGATGTTCAGCTCATAGTATTGTATGTATATTACCAATAACACTGTGTGTGTGTGTGTGTGTGTGTGTGTGTGTGTGTGTGTGTGTGTGTGTGTGTGTAACCGCTCTAGTAGCACAAAATTGAAAATAACATTGAGGATAAAGTCTGGAATGTGTACTACATCAAAATACCTGCATCACTATACTGAGAGCGTTTCAGTTTCTAAAAGTATATATTTGGGTCTTTTTGTAGTCTTTGTTCATGTTTTCGGCACCCCCATACTGCACAATGAGGATGAGGAAGTGCTTCTTCTGTCAGACACAATAACACACAGACAGAATATGGGAGAAACACTCGAAATTTCCATTTGAAATCTAATTAAGCTGGGAATCCAATTAAAATCAAACCACACACAGCTGTCCCTAGTATGCATGCAGCAGACCAGGGGTTCAAATATATGAAAAATCATTTCAAACACGTTTGTGCCCATTCCAGCTTGCCTGGCTTAATAAACCAATAGAAGAGTCCCAAAACTGCAACCCCCACACATCTGGCACTCCAGGCAGACTCAACCAAACGATCATCTATTTGAAAGGATTTTTAAACTCCAATCTGGTATGCAGTGAACTGTAAGCAGTATTGGTCTTCTCACCAGTTTGCTGTAGAATACAGCCAGGTTGACCAATACTGTGGCCATACTGGGGTGTTTAAGTCCAAAACTCTTCTCCCTGATGTCCAGAGCCAGCTCATACAGGAGCAGCCTTTTCCAGCTTCCCATGGACATCACACATATCCTCTGTCAGTGTCACAAATCAGGATTACACAACCTACAACCTAATAGAATTTGAGTTGAGTGAGGAATAAGAATTCAAGGTCCCTAAGCTAACTTTCAAAACAGCAACGTTATAGAAGAGAAAACTTTTGCGATTTCCCTTGGTTTAGAGAAACTTTCCCCACCAGCGATACACTTCCTCATTGCTCGTTCTGCATTATGGGGCCGTGGATAAACATGAACAAAGGCTCCAATAATACCCAAATACGTCCTTTAGAAACGGCAAAGCTCTCAGTATTAGGGATGCAGATCTTTAGATGTTGTATACAAGAAATCCTGTCAATCAAAACTTTAGAAGTGATACCTCTGTCCATTCTAGCAGCAGGCTACACGGAGAATAGAACAGCTGGATAGGGAAAACCGCTCAATTCGCACAAAATGGAATATAACTTTGCAGATAAAGTTCAGAAAGACACAATTTCATATGTACAAAATCTAAAAACCTTCATCACAACAATGAGAGTGTTTCCATTTCTAAGAGGACATACGTTTTGGGAGCCTTTGTTCATGTTTTTTGTGTCCCCACGCATCTATAACATGTCAAGAGTGAACTTCTCCTGGTCTAGGACTTGGTTTAATGGGATTATATGCAACAGCCCTGTGGTGGCTTGGTTAGAAACATCCCATCTCCTCAACCTACCCTGTGTTTGTAGAGCATTCTCAGGGGTTTGGGGGTGTAGGCCAGGGAGGAGTGGTCAGGGGACAGGGCTCTCATCCTGATATCCGGGGCTCTCTCGTACATTTCCTCTGCATTGTCATACTCCCTCCTCTCAGTGTGGCGGGCAGGTTGGTTGTTGAGGGACTGGGCACAGTCCGAGCAGACTGGCCCCAACACACTCTGTCCCATCTCCAGACGGGTCAAGAGCTCAAGAACACTTTGGCTGCCCTGGAATACACAGTAGGGAGTGACACGGAACGTTAAAATGGTTCTGGACCATTCTGACCAACATTTTTGTGTACAGATCGCTCTGTGAACTGTGCAACATCAATTCCTGTGCACCCCGTGACAGCTCTGGTTGTCCCGCATCGTATGCCTTTCTCATCTGAGATGCAGTATGTGAAATTTGAAATCTAATTTGCATTGGGAGCGAAGCATTACATTCTCTTTTCATCAAGACAAGGTCGAACTTCGCAGCTCCTCTCAACATGAAAAAAAATACTAAATAATTTATTAGAATTTAAACAAGACCACTTTTGTACTGTCACTAAGCATTTATTTCATAGTTAGAAGAATAGTGAAATATAGTTTATAGTTTGACTGTTACTATACTTAGAAAGCATTTCAATAATTTCAAGCTTTGTTCCCCGACTTTTGTTGAATAGAAAACATATATAATATCTATACTGTGTATAGAGCTTGTGTCCTCAAAAGTGACCACACCTCAGCAATTTATATCTATTTTTTTATTTCTGGCAGTATAAGCAATACTAGGTATTGTTCATGGCCCTCATCATTTAACAGGTTAAGGCCACAACATGATCAAAACCATTAGATGCAGCAAGAAGTGAAATTTAAATTAAAAAAAAAAAAAAAATATATATATATATATATATATATATATATATATATATATATATATATTTTTATTTTTTTATTTTTTTATTTAACTAGGCAAGTCAGTTAAGAACAAATTCTTATTTTCAATGACGGCCTAGGAACAGTGGGTTAACTGCCCAGAACGACAGATTTTTACCTTGTCAGCTCGGGGATTCGATCTTGCAAAAACAGCACATCATGTGGTGACACTTTCCATGGAGCTTCTGTCATGTGGCCTGTGACAATCAAATGTTAAGCACACAACACCGTCAATTACAACTGTACTTAGTCATATACATCCCCTTACACACCTTAGGTCATGATGGGAGAGGTAGAGAGAGAAACAGAGAGGAGATAGAGACAAACAGGAAGAGAGAGAGAGACAGAAAGTGAGAGCGAGAGGAAGGAGCCTTCGTTACCTTATAGCTGTCCTGCTGTTTTCTGCAGTGACGGTCATCACATGTGGGGTTGGCCTGCAGTGGTGGTCATCACACGTGGTGATGGCCTGCAGTGGGGGTCATCACACGTGGGGTTGGCCTGCAGTGACGGTCATCACACGTGGGGTTGGCCTGCAGTGGCGGTCATCACACGTGGGGTTGGCCTGCAGTGGCCATAGTGGAAAAGAAGTACTGCATAGAGTTGTAGCCCAGGTAGCATCTGACAGTGCCAAACTTCCACAGGTACCTGTAAGAGAACCACAAACCATTGTTAGGGGCTACGATCAGGGTTGGTATTCATTAGGGCAAACCGTTGCAAAACATTTCACAACAGGAAAAAATGTGTTTCCTATTGGACAAGTTCAGGTAGTGTCTCCCTGTTTTAGTAAATGTTCTTTCCGTTTGGTTCCTAATGAATATGGGGGACCCAAACAAATGTCATTCAGATCTTACTTCAGGACATTTTGGTATTGGGTTGGCTGGCACCACACCCCATCTTATCATCGATGTTAGCCGCCACCACCAGGGGAGGAGCGCACTGTCACAGGGACAAAGAGATTAGTACACTGCACAGCACTGAAAACTCACTAACATCTTTTTAATCTCTATAGCAGTAACTTGTGTTATGTATACATATGAACAAAAATATAAAAAGCAACATGTAAAGTGTTGGTCCCATGTTTCATGAGCTGAAATAAAAGATCCCAAAAATTGTCCATATGCAAAAAAAGCTTAGTTCTCTCAAATGTGTTTACCAGTGGAGGCTCGTCAGAGGAGTAAGGGGAGAACAATCCTCCTCAGTGAATTACATAAAAATAGTGAAATATAAAGTTATAATTTTTAGATACTAAATATATTCATGTCACTAAATAATTGGTTAAAACACAACGTTTTGCAATGAAGGTCTACAGTAGCACTCTTTAGGGTAGCACCATGGTGTAGCTGGAGGACAGGTAGCTTCTGTCTTCCTCTGGGTACATTGACTTCAACACTAAACCTAGGAGGCTCATGGTTCTCAGCCCCTTCCATAGACTTACACAGTAATTATGACAACCTCCAGAGGACGTCCTCTAACCTATCAGAGCTCTTGCAGCATGAACTGACATGTCCATCCAATCAAAGGATCAGAGAATGAATCTAGTACTGAAATAATAAGCTACAGCTAGCTAGCACTGCAGTGCATAAAAATGTGGTGAGCAGTTGACTCAGAGAGAGAAAGACAATAGTTGAACAGTTTAAGAAATTAATTTATTCAAAAATGAAGGAGAACAGGCCTACCGAGTGGCGCAGTGGTCTAAGGCACTGCCTCGCAGTGCTAGCTGTGCCACTAGAGATTCTGGGTTCTAGTCCAGGCTCTGTCGCAGCCGGCCGCGACTGGGACGCCCATGGGGCGGCGCACAATCTGCTCAGCGTCGTCCGGGTTAGGCCGGCAGGGATATCCTTGTCTCATCGCGCACTAGCGAACTCTTGTGGCGGGCCGGGCGCAGTGCACGCTGAAAAGGTCGCCAGGTGTACGGTGTTTCCTCCGACACATTGGTGCGGCTGGCTTCCGGGTTGGATGGGAATTGTGTCAAGAAGCAGTGCGGCTTGGTTGGGCTGTGTTTCAGAAGACGCATGGCTCTCGACCTTCACCTCTCCCGAGTCCGTACAGAGATGAGAAGACTAACTACTACCAGTTGGATACCATGAAATTGGGGTGAAAAATACACTAAATAAAAATTAAGGAGAACCAATGGTCATGGGCAGGCATAAGTTACAAACAAACACAATTGCATTTTATTGATGGCAATTTGAATTAAAAAAATACCGTGAGGAGATCCTGAGGATCATTGTTGTGCCATTCATCCGCCACCATCACCTCATGTTTCAGCATGATAATGCACGGCCCAACGTCGCAAGGTTCTGTAATCAATTCCTGGAAGCATGGCCTGCATACTCACTAGACAGGTCACCCAATGGGCATGTGTGGGATGCTCTGGATCGACGTGCATGACAGCTTGTTCCAGTTCCCGCCAATATTCAGAAAGAGATATATTGTGTTGCATGAGGCAAATGGTAAACACACCAGATTGACTGGTTTTCTGATCCATACCTTTTTTTAAGGTATCTGTGACCAACAGATACATATGTATTCCCAGTGATGTGAAATCCATCGATTAGGGCCTAATGAATTTATTTAAATTGACTGAACTGTAACTCAGTAAAATCTTTGAAATGGTTGCGTTTATATTTTTGTTCAGTGTAGATTAAATAGGAACAAAAATGTATAGAGTAAGTGTGTGTTGTGACACTGCGAAGCAGTCAGTCTCCCTGGTATGATGAGCTGTATGTTTCCAGACTAGGGGTGGGCGGTTTACCGGTATAAATGTGAATACCGGTATGACATTGTGCCATGATATGGATTTTGCCATATTGTGCAGATCTTGATCAATTTAATAAATGTATTAAATAAGACATTTTTGTTTTGTTCAAAATTTCTAATCAAGTGATGTGGGCTAGTTCAAAATGTTTATTTGACTAAAAACAGCCTTTTTTAGCAAAGAAAAAAAAACTAGAAGCATGATGTTACACGCTATCTGCCTGACAGTCAAAGTCAAAACAAGCATGCGCAACAGCAGAGTAAGAGAACATTTAGTGAAGTAAACTCCTTTCCTAAGTGAAAGTGTCCGAAAATCTGGTGCCAATCTGTAAGCAAGCATTGAGGATGACTGAAGACAAGGGAAATAAAGCTATTGAGGTTGATTTGCAGGACGACAAAGAATTGGTTAAAAAAAAAAGCTTGCCTCCTCTGCCATTTGGAACTGGTTTGGCGTTAAGATATCCGACCTCGACCAAAAAAAAAGTACTGTAAGTTGTGTGACGCATTGTGCTAGCCAAAAGGTGGAAACTACAGCAATCTTTTTCACCACCTGAAAACCCTGCATGTGCACGTATATGAAGAATCTACCAGAATGCGAGCAACAAATCCCCGGAGCAAGTCCCAAGATATCTTCAAACCAGGCCTGCACTCAGCTATCACTCAAGGCATCATTCGGTAGTGGTACTCCATATGACAAGACGAGCAAGAAGTGGAATGAGAACGAGTACAATTACGTATCACATAGCGAAAGACATGAAACCAATTCAAACTGTGGAGAAGGACGGTTTCAGAAAGTCGATTCGAACTCTAGACCCAAGATACGAGACCCTGAGTCAAATACTTCAGCATGTCTGCCAGAACTCTACCCAAAATGTTGGGACAGAGTTGCCAACGAAATTCGTAACGCTGCATTCTTCTCTACCACTGTCGACTTATGGCCAAGCCGGACCACAAAGCCCTACATTAGCCTCCCGATTCATTACATTGATGACAACTGGAAGCTGCAAATCAAAAGCCTTCAGACCTCTTATTTCCCAGACAACCACACTAGAGAAATAATTGCAGTTGGGCTGAGGGGGGCATTTTCATCCTGGGGCTTGAAAGAGTCTCGTCAAGTATGTATGACTACTGACAGCGGATTGAACATGATCAAAGCATTAGAGCTGAACAAATGGACAAGACTAGGGTGTTTCAGACACAGGCTACACATTGCCATTGGTAAGTTTTAACGTCTAAAAACACAGAGCTAGTTAGAAAAACAACGTAACTTAAAAACAATATTAATTAAAATGCAGAATAACTATTGTACTCTTAATTTCCTCTGTTTAAAGTTATAGCTGATTACACTGCCTGATCCTTCTTATAAGTTAAGCCAAATATATACAGCTATATAAATATATAGTATTTGTAAGTGTGTGCAATATCCAAACATTATTGTATTTATTTATACATTAGCCAATGGTTTCAATATATGAATCTATCCTCGCAATAAATGATCCCGTTTTTTAAAGCAACATAGCTCTCTTAATCACAACAGTTGTATGTAAATCTATAGATGGATTACATTTGTAATCATGTCCAGAGTCCATACTGTAAATTGCTGTAATTACAGCAGATGCAATGTTATTGAATAAAAGTTGATTCAAATGTAATTATTTTTCAAATTTTTACTTTTTCCAGAGAGGAGTGTCCAAAACGAACCTCGGGTTTCCCGGGCCACAGAAGTGTGCAAGAAAGTGGTCAGCACATTTTCCTATAGTTGGAAGAAGCAGAAGGTCCTGACAAAGTGCACAGGATAAACTGAGCCTCCCCTCCACAAGCTCATCACGGAATCCCCGACAAGGTGGGGATCTCACCTGCAGATGATGGTAAGAGTCCTCGAGGCAGACAAAAAAAGCACGGCACCTTGCACCCTCCTGGCAAGACATTGAGGTCTTTGAATCTATCACGGCAGCACTTAAGCCCCTCCAGGATTTCACAGATGCCCTGTCAGGAGAGACTTACGTGAGTGTGTCCTATCTGAAGCCCGTCCTCCATTTGTTCAAGGCGGAGGTTCTGAAATCAAATGAGGGCGGAGCCAAACTGACCCGAAAGATTAAGATGAGGGTCCGAGATTACCTGAATGACAAATACACCGACCCTAAAACAGATGAGCTGCTCACCATAGCTACCTTTCTGGACCCACGGTTCAAGACCACCTACATCACCACTGAGAAGCTGGTGGAGGTGTAGGTGAGAGCTGCCTCAGAGACAGAAGCCCTCCTGGTAGGGAACACAGATGTTGGAGACTTCTCTCTTGAAGAGGACCAGAGTGGGAAAGAAGCTGGCACTGCTCCACAATCAGCAAAGAAGTCCAAGAAGAGCCTTGGGAGCTTTTTTAAGAAAACCAGTAGTGCACCGGCCTTAAGAACCCAGAGACAGGTCATCGAGCAAGAGCTGGACAGCTACACTCTGATGATGGCAGCAGACAGTGAGGCTGATCCTTTGGATTGGTAGCGAGTTCACACATTCAACTTCCCACAAGTGAGTTGTCTGACAACTCTATCTGAAATACTTAGGCATCCCTGCCACAAGTTCACCCTCCGAGAGCATTTAGCACTAGGGGCAATGTGGTCACATGCCACAGAGCAACTTTGAAGCCAGAATCTGTCAATAGGCTGGTGTTCCTGGCACAGAACTTGTGAAGAGGGAGCCAGTGAATTGTTACATGGTAAACTGAGAAACATACACGCTGTCTGGTTAATGCTTGAAGAAGTTAGTTTGAAAAGGTTAACAACTTCAATTCAAAATGACTGGTGTTATGCTGAAAAAAGACTGCACTTATATTTAGCAGGAAAAAGTAAGCCATTTGTAGCCATTTTCTTTACATCCCAAGTACTTTAAATATTTGTTTATTGAATTTTACTGCATATTTGTTTTCATATATTTTTAAAGTTTCATGTTTGCACAGGATTACGCAGAAGTAAAAAAATTATGTGCAATGCCCCCTTTGTTTCTATAACGTTAAAAGCAATATTTTGTCATTTATTAACTTTGAAGGGCTCATAACATGTATTTAAAAAAAACTATTTAAATTTTTTTTAAACAATGGTACAGTATATATATATGTTATCGTCCGGACAGTAGAAAATATTGTGATATTAATTTTTGTTCATATTGTCCACCCCTAGTCCAGACACGGCATTCTCACTCACACCTGACTCCATCCAGATCTGACCCAGCTCATTACACGCCTAGGAACAAAAAGACGACCCAACATACATTATGTTTTACAGTCAGGAAATAAGTGATGTTAGTAGTCAAATCAGAGTTTATTTGAAGGGGTGGGTATAATTTGTGGAACGTTCCAACAGGAATCTGCAGAATAAGATACCGCAGTGGGCAATTTAATTATGTTTTTCACTCACCACGTTTATTCCGAAAATGTCGCTCCTCACTCTGGTAACCTATGGACAAACATTAAGAATAAGTTAAGTGGTGAGTTTATGCCTATTCGGCAGATAGTTAGCTAGGTAAATTGATCATGCTACTCTGTTTGCGTTGTTTGTTGGCATCCTTGTACTTTACGAAGTTTTGGAATAGATTCCTATTGGAACGTTCCACAAATTTTACCCAGTCTATTTGAAGTGCATTTCACATGCGTCTCGAGTACACACTTTACATCCTTAAAACAGGGAATAAAAGAATGTCGGGAAAGAGGAATATGCAGTACTGACTGATGACCAGGACTTTGTTTCAAACTCATTAAAGACACACCCTCGTCTACTTACAGCAGCCATATTTGTCGTCGGTCCAAATGATTAGTCAAGCAAGGGAAGTTTTCAACGTAAGCCCCTCAGCCCTCGTTTTTAATAGAGTTTGCGAGTGTACAATTATGTTCCCTTTTTTAATAGAGTTTGTTTTGTGTACAATTATGTTCCCTTTTTTAATAGAGTTTGCGAGTGTACAATTATGTTCCCTTTTTTAATAGAGTTTGTTTTGTGTACAATTATGTTCCCTTTTTTAATAGAGTTTGTTTTGTGTACAATTATGTTCCCTTTTTTAATAGAGTTTGCGAGTGTACAATTATGTTCCCTTTTTTAATAGAGTTTGTTTTGTGTACAATTATGTTCCCTTTTTTAATAGAGTTTGCGAGTGTACAATTATGTTCCCTTCGGGGCCTAAAATGCCCCATAATTCAATTCACGATTATTGTACTTCCACTAACAAAAGTCCGCCAAAAATGAAAACCTCAACGTTAATATGGAGTCAACATACAAGTGCAAGTAAAAACGAATGTAAATCAGTTCAATTGTGCTACTAATGCACAAACACATCTAGTTTGTTTGGGTTAGCTTTTGGAAATTGTAGAAATAAAACACTTTCCTTCTTCAGAAGTTCCAGCTAGACAGGCTAACGTTAGTTAGCTAATTAATTTGCTAGCTATCATACAGTAGGCGTATAAATAGTTATATAGTTAATATAATTAGACATGCAATCCTAATTGACTGTAGCTCATATAAAGCACCCACAAGCTGAAAACACAATCATTGCAGGATGAACAAGTGACGAATTTCAAACACAAATTTCCGGGCAAGGCAGTCCATTTAAAAATAATTCCTTCCTTCCATCTTCGCCCTGCAAGTGTATACTCGTCAGATGTTATACATCGGAAGTGTCCACTTCATTTGAGGGCTGAGGAGTATACACTTGCAGGGCAAGTGGCGAGGAAGGAAGGAAGGAAGGATTTTTAAATGGACCGCCCTTGCCCGGAAATTCATGTTTGGAATGCAGCCCAGTACTGACAGTTCTGCTCTTAGAGCAGCAAAATCTAGGTCTAGTTGAGCGGCAGTGCTGATAGTTTACTTGAGCTGCTTCTGGACCAGCAACATCAAGATAACACAGTACAGTTCTGCTCTTAGAGCAGCAGAAGATCCAGTTGACTAAAACTACTCTTAGAGCAGCAATACCTACTGTGATTGACACAGTTATGCTCCAAGAGCAGCAGAACTCTCTGTGCATTCATGCTGTTACAGCAAAATATTTAGCTGGCTAGTTAGCCTGCAGGTTTAAATTGTTTACCATCAAGCTAGCTTGATAGTAAGGCTAAAACTGCTATATCTAGCTTGCTAGTTAGCAAAATTAAATTGTTTTCTAAATTGGTAACTTAGGCTAAACTGTTGGCTAGCTAACATTAGCTAGAAAAACATTTTAGCAAACTAACTTTAGCTTGCATCACATTTAGTATTTAATAAATTATTTAGACTAGCTGGAAACAGGACATTAATGTGCAAAATGAATAACTTTCTAGCTATATTCAACTTACCTTGGTTTGCTTTCTTGCTACTTGCTCCTGCAGAATTTATTTTCTTAATCTTTACTTTTCACCCTCAAATGCTTTCGAAACCCATCAAGTGACACATCTCCTCCTCCACCTACTCTTAGTTTGGTATTCTTCTTCTTCCTCTATGATATAACAGTGGTCCGCAAATCAACGTTAAAAGGTGCATGCCGCCACCTACTCTGCTGGAGTGTGTTGCCAATCATGGTTTACAACATTTCTAAATCCTCCTACCTAACTCAGTACTTCTGAGAAAATAGAAAAGAGCACTACTAACTTCTAATTAACCTTAGACCTTCCACCATTCCCAAAATTTCTTCCAACCCCATCCAACATCAATGACCCTACACTTCAATCTGTCCCTCACTTCAACATACTTACAACAACAATATAACAACACATGCTCCATCATTTCATCTACCATACACTCCAGACACAAACCATTCACATGCTTGCCAACCAGATATAATGACGAGTTCAATGTACAGTGTTCTAAGCGCAATCGAGCCAACACCACCTCTTCCTTCCTAATCTCACCTTTGAATCTTGGTCATCAACCTTTCTTTGGAGGGCATATAAATGCCGGCCCTTGTGCTCAGTGTCCCATCTCTTTTGCCACACATCTATAAACATGGCTCTGATCTCTACCCAATGGAACATTAATATAAATTGTATCTCCAATCATAATCCTTTTGTTTAAGTAAGTAACATGTTTAAGTAAGTAAAACTCCCATGAGCAATATTGAGGCGGCTTACTCTCATGCTTACCCAATAAAACCACACTAAATCACAGATTTGGCAAATCACCGTGCACGTTAGGCTACACATCTTGAAATATATTGAGACAAATTACAGACCTTCAAGTAGCAAAATATAACTCAATTTATTGAACTATAACGACACAAGGCGAGACCCAGATGCAGACACGGGAGGCAGATAGTTTGAGCTCTGATATTTATTATAGTCCAAGGGGTAGGTAAAAGGCAGGTCAGGGACAAGCAAATGTCAGAACCAGGAGGACGAGAAAAACAAGAGACTGGGGTAAAACAGGAGCTAGGAGGAAAACGCTGGTTGACTTGGCAAACAAGACGAACTGGCACAGACAGAAAACACAGGTATAAATACACAGGGGATAATGAGGAAGATAGGTGACACCTTGAGGGAGGTGGAGACAAGCAAAAGGACAGGTGAAACAGATCAGGGTGTGACAGTACCCCCCTTCTATGGGTGCCACCTAGCGTTCTACCTGGACACATACTTGGTTGACCAGGGTGCCGGCGGTGGAAGTCAGCAATGAGTGCTGGGTCCAGGATGTCTCTAGCGGGGAGCCAGCACCTCTCCTCCTGGCCATAACCCTCCCAGTCATCCAGGTACTGGAAACTCCTGCCCCGTGGTCGAACACTCAGGAGGCGTCTCACCGTGTACGCCGGATGGACATCGATGACATGGGGAGGAGGGGTGGGTCTGGAAACAGAAGACAAAGGGCTGTGAGACACGGGCTTAATCCTAGACAGGGTACGGGGTAACAAATGACGAATAGCAATGGAACTAAGGACTTTAGAGATGGGGAAAGGACCAATGAAATCGGGAGAACTTTTACAGGACCCACCCAAAGGGGCAGGTCCGGTGTTGATAGACATACCCTCTGCAATAGCGAGGAGCCGTAGTCCGGTGGTGGTCCACTTGTCGACGATACCTGGAATTGGTCATGAGAAGCGCCGCCCAAGCTCTCCTCCAGGTACGCTGACAGCGGCAGATGAACATCTGGGTCGAGGGTATGTTGACTTCATGCTCTTGTTCTGGGAACAACCCCATGGAGCACTCGAAAGGGGAGAGTCCCATGGCCAAACAGGGAAGAATATTCTGGGCATACTCCACCCAGACCAGTTGTCGACTCCAGGTAGTGGGGTTGGTCGAGACAAGGCATCTTCTTGATGCACCCATCCCGTTAGCGGGATAATTTGTCAACCACTGCTGAATTGCAGAGCGCCAAATTCAAATTAAATCACTAAAAATATTAAATGTTCATGAAATCACAAGTGCAATATAGCAAATCACAGCTTAGCTTGTTGTTAATCCACCTGGCATTTCAGATTTCAATAAAGCTTTTCGGCGAAAGCATACCAAGCGTTTATGTAGGCACATCTCTCTCAGTAGGAAAAATATTACAAACAGCTAGCAGCCAAGTAGATTGGTCCCGAAAGTCAGAAAAGCAATAAATTAAATCGCTTACCTTTGATGATCTTCTGATGTTTGCACTCATGAGACTCCCAGTTACACAATAAATGTTCCTTTTGTTCCATAAAGATATTTTTTATATCCAAAATACCTCCATTTGGTTAGTGAGTTATGTTCAGAAATCCACAGGCTCAAGCGATCACGACATCGCAGACGAAAATTCCAAATAGTATCCACAATGTTTGTATTATAAACAAGTTTATAATCAATCCTCAGGTTGTTTTTACAATATATAATCGATAATATATCAACCGGGAATGTAGCTTCTTCAGAGCGAGAGAGAGAGAGAAAATGGATGCTCCAAGCTTTTGTGCATACAAAATGCTGCGGTCACCCAGCCATACAATGACACGATGTGATCTTTCTCGCTCATTTTTTAAAATAAAAGCCTGGAACTATGTCTAAAGACTGTTCACACCTAGAGGAAGCCATGGGAAAATGAATCTGGTTGATATCCCTTTAAATGGAGGCAAGGCATCCAATGGAACAGAGAGCTTTCAGGAAAAACAGCACTTCCTTGTTGGATTTTCCTCAGGTTTTCGCCTGCAATATCAGTTCTGTTATACTCATAGACAATATTTTGGCAGTTTTGGAAACTTTAGAGTGTTTTCTATCCTAATCTGATAATTATATGCATATTCTAGTTTCTGGACCTGAGAAATAGGCATTTTCAATTGGGTATGTTTTTCAGCCAAACACGAAAATACTGCCCCATACACTCAAGAGGTTTTAAGGTTGTTTCCAGGTCTTGGTTCGCTCGCTCCTGGCCGTTGGATTGGGGGGGGGGGGAATCCGGAGGACAGGCTGGCCGACGACACAATAATGGTGCAGAACGCCTTCCAGAACCAAGACAAGAACTGAGGACCCCGGTCGGAGACCATGTCCATCGGGAGTCCATGGATCCGGAAGACATGCCGGAGCTGGGTCGTCTCTTTGGCAGAGGGTAGTTTGGGGAGAGCAATGAAATGGACGGCCTTTGAAAACCGATCCACTACCGTCAGAATGATGCTGTTGCCATCAAATGGAGGGAGCCCAGTGACAAAGTCCAGGGAAACATCGGACCAAGGACGATGAGGGACAGGTAGTGGCTGAAGGAGGTCAGACGGAGCTTGCCGCAGAGTTTTATTGTGAGCACAAACAGTGCATGCGGCAACAAAGACAGAGGCATCATGAACCATTGTAGGCTATCAGAAACGTTGTCGGAGGAAGGCCAGGGTTCGACAGGAACCCGGGTGGCAGGTAAGCCTGGAGGAATGAGCCCATTCCAGGACCCGGAACTGGACTGAATTAGGGACGAACAACCTGTTAGCCGGGCCCCTCCAGGGGCAGGCTGGGAACTTGCGGACCAGGGTGTCAATAACCCAGCCCACTGAATCCGCAAGGCGGTAGGCAGGATGGTTTCGGCGGCAGCGGAACTGTATAGGCGAGAGAGGGCACAAGGTTTCACATTCTTGGACCCTGGGCGGTAGGAAATGGTGAAGTTGAATCTGGTGAATAACAGAGCCCACCGGGCCTGCCTGGAGTTAAGTTGCTTGGCTGTGCGGAGATATTACAAATTCTTATGGTCAGTCCAAACCAAAAATGGATGTTCTGCTCCTTCAAGCCAGTGCCTCAACTCCTCCACTGCCATCTTGACCACCAGAAATTCTTGGTTACCTACATTGTAGTTTCTTGCTGCAGAATAGAGATGACAAGGCACAGGGATGGAGCTTTTGGTCCTGGGCAGACCGCTGGGACAGGATAGCCCCCACTCCAACGTCAGAAGCATCAACCTCAACCACAAACTGACGGGACGGTCCGGATGGACGAGGATGGGGGCTGTAGTGAACCGATGCTTCAGGTCCACAAAGGCTCTGTCAACAGCTGGGGACCATGTGAACGGTACCTTGGGAGAGGTGAGCGCAGAGAGGGGGGCTTCCAGGGTGCTGTAGCCTCAAATGGAACGGCGGTAGAAATTGGCAAACCCAAACGTTGTAGCTGCACCCTGGACGTAGGTTGGGACCAATCCTCTACTGCTTACAACTTTTCAGGGCCCATCTGGACATTTCCCTCAGCATTGACATATCCCAGAAAGGAGATTGTAGAACATTGGAACTCGCACTTCTCCTCTTTCATAAATAGCTGGTTCTCCAGGAGGCGCTGAAGGAATTGTCGAACATGGAGGATGTGTTCTTGGGCAGAACGGGAAAAAAACTGGATATCGTCGAGGTAGACGAACACAAAACGATTTACCATGTCCGGGAGCACATCGTTTACCAGGGCCTCGAAGACAACGGGGGCGTTGGCGAGACCAAACGGCATGACTAGGTACTCATAATGTCCACTGGCAGTGTTGAAGGCTGTCTGTCTTCCACTCATCTTCTTTGCGTATCCGAACCAGGTGTTAGGCATTCCGAATGTCCAGTTTGGAAGAGATGGTAGCCCCCTGGTGAGGTTTGAAAGCCGATGAGAGGAGTGTTAGGGTGTAACGATTCTTCATCGTTATGTAATTAAGACCCCAGTAGTCAATGCATGGATGCAGGGTCTTGTCCTTCTTTGCCACAAAGAAAAACCCTGCGCCGGCAGGGGATGCAGAAGAACGGATGCTTCCAGCAGCCAGAGAGTCCTCAATATACTCCTCCATGGCCTCCATGGCTGGATAACGAATATAGCCAACCACAACGTGGTGTGGTGCCTGGGTGAAGGTCAATGGCACAATCGTAGGGACGATGCAGGGGAAGAGAAGTAGCCGTGCCTTGCTGAAGACCTCCAGGAGGTCATGGCACTCTGCAGTGTTTTCTTGGAGACAAGAAAATCCCAAAACAGGAACATGGGGGGAATCAATGAGGTGAAGCTGTATTGACTCACTGATTGAAATTGGCCTATAGCATACTGTTTATATTTTAATGCAGTCATCTCGGTTTTCATTTGAAGCGTCTTTTTCCATGTCACTTGTTGGTTTCAATTGCAAAGACATTGACAACTTTGTATTTGTAGTCAACTGTGTTCTGAAGTTATCGGTGGTCACAGAGAGACGGATAAACTATATGATGCTATGTTTAGTGGAGATCTGTGTATAAACAGACGTGGGAGGGCAAAAATGTAACAGTTTTCATATAGTGAAGGAGAGTCGGACCAAACTGCAGCGTGTCGATTGCGATCCATGTTTATTTAAACAAACGTAAACACGACTAAACACGAACACTACAAAACAATAAACAAAACGAAAACCGAAAAATAACATCAAACAAGGACATCAAGACACTCAGGACAATCACCCACGACAAACTCAAAGAATATGGCTGCCTAAATATGGTTCCCAATCAGAGACAACAATAAACACCTGCCTCTGATTGAGAACCACTGCAGACAGCCATAGACTTTGCTAGATAACCCCACTAGCTACAATCCCAATACATACACACCAAAACCCCAAGACAAAACACACCACAATACAAAAACCCGATGCCACACCCTGGCCTGACCCAATACATGAAGAAAAACACAAAATACTTAGACCAGGGCGTGACAGAACCCCCCCCCCCCCCCCCCCCCCCCCCCCCAAGGTGTGGACTCCCGAACGCACCTCAAAACAATAGGGAGGGGCCGGGTGGGCGTCTGTCCATGGTGGCGGCTCCGGCGCGGGACGTGGAACCCACTCAGTCAATGTCTTAGTCCCCTCTCCTCGCGTCCCTGGATAGTCCACCCTCGCCGCCGACCATGTCCTAGTAGTCCTCACCCAGAAACCCACTGGACTGAGGAGCAGATCGGAACTGAGGGGAAGCTCGAGAGTGAGAGAAAGCTCGGGAGTGAGGGGAAGCTCGGGAGTGAGGGGAAGCTCGGGAGTGAGGGGAAGCTCGGGAGTGAGGGGAAGCTCGGGAGTGAGGGGAAGCTCGGGAGTGAGGGGAAGCTCGGGAGTGAGGGGAAGCTCGGGAGTGAGGGGAAGCTCGGGAGTGAGGGGAAGCTCGGGAGTGAGAGAAAGCTCGGGAGTGAGAGAAAGCTCGGGAGTGAGAGAAAGCTCGGGAGTGAGAGAAAGCTCGGGAGTGAGAGAAAGCTCGGGAGTGAGAGAAAGCTCGGGAGTGAGAGAAAGCTCGGGAGTGAGAGAAAGCTCGGGAGTGAGAGAAAGCTCAGGCAGGTAGGTAGATCTACCAGATCCTGGCTGGCTGGTGGTTTTAGCAGATCCTGGCTGACTGGCAGATCTGGAAGAGTCTGGTTGACTGGCGGATCTGGAAGAGTCTGGTTGACTGGCGGATCTGGAAGAGTCTGGCTGACTGGCGGATCTGGAAGAGTCTGGCTGACTGGCGGATCTGGAAGAGTCTGGCTGACTGGCGGATCTGGAAGAGTCTGGCTGACTGGCGGATCTGGAAGAGTCTGGCGGATCTGGAAGAGTCTGGCGGATCTGGAAGAGTCTGGCTGACTGGCGGATCTGGAAGAGTCTGGCTGACTGGCGGATCTGGAAGAGTCTGGCTGACTGGCGGATCTGGAAGAGTCTGGCTGACTGGCGGATCTGGAAGAGTCTGGATGACTGGCGGATCTGGAAGAGTCTGGATGACTGGCGGATCTGGAAGAGTCTGGATGACTGGCGGATCTGGAAGAGTCTGGATGACTGGCGGATCTGGAAGAGTCTGGATGACTGGCGGATCTGGAAGAGTCTGGATGACTGGCGGATCTGGAAGAGTCTGGATGACTGGCGGATCTGGAAGAGTCTGGCTGACTGGCGGATCTGGAAGAGTCTTGCTGACTGGCGGATCTGGAAGAGTCTGGCTGACTGGCGGATCTGGAAGAGTCTGGCGGATCCTGGCAGACTGAAAGATCTGGCTGCTCCATACTGTCTGGCGGCTCTGGCTGCTCCATGCTGACTGGCGGCTCTGGCTGCTCCATGTAGGCTGACAGCTCTGGCGGCTCCTTGCAGACTGGCAGCTCCTTACAGACTGACAGCTCCTTGCAGACTGACAGCTCCGTGCAGACTGGCAGCTCCTTGCAGACTGGCAGCTCCGTGCAGACTGGCAGCTCGGGCTGCTTCATGCAGACTGACATCTCTGTCTGCTCCATGCAGACTGACAGCTCTGGCTGCTCCATGCAGACTGACATCTCTGGCTGCTCCATGCAGACTGACAGCTCTGGCTGCTCCATGCAGACTGACAGCTCTGGCTGCTCCATGCAGACTGACATCTCTGGCTGCTCCATGCAGACTGACAGCTCTGGCTGCTTCATGCAGACTGACAGCTCTGGCTGCTTCATGCAGACTGGCAGCTCTGGCTTCTCCATGCAGGCTGGCAGCTCTGGCTTCTCCATGCAGGCTGGCAGCTCTGGCTTCTCCATGCAGGCTGGCAGCTCTGGCTTCTCCATGCAGGCTGGCAGCTCTGGCTTCTCCATGCAGGCTGGCAGCTCTGGCTTCTCCATGCAGGCTGGCAGCTCTGGCTGCGCTGAACAGGCGGGAGACTCCGGCAGCGCTGTAGAGGAGAAAGGCTCTGGCTGCGCTAAACAGGCGGGAGACTCCGGCAGCGCTGTAGAGGAGAAAGGCTCTGGCTGCGCTAAACAGGCGGGAGACTCCGGCAGCGCTGTAGAGGCGGAAGGCTCTGGCAGCGCTAAACAGGCGGGAGACTCCGGCAGCGCTGAAGAGGAGGAAGGCTCTGGCAGCGCTGAAGAGGCGACGCGCACTGTAGGCCTGATGCGTGGTGCTGGCACTGGTGGTACTGGGCCGAGGACATGCACAGGAAGCCTGGTGCGGGGAGCTGCTACCGGAGGGCTGGGGTGTGGAGGTGGCACAGGATGGGCTAGACCGTGAAGGCGTACTGGAGATCTTGAGAGCAGTGCTGGCACAGGACGTGCAAGGCTAGGGATGTGCACAGGAGGCCTGGTGCGTGAGGCTGGAACCAACTTCACCAGCCGACTAACACGCACCTCAGGACGAGTATGGAGCGCTAACCCAGGTGCCATCAAATCCCCGACACGTTCCGTCGGGCGAATTCCATGCAAAAAGCACCAACTCCCTCATTTCTCTCTCCTCCAATTTCCCCATTAACTCCTTCACAGTCTCTGCTTCGCTCACCTCCAACACCAGCTCTGGTTCTGGTCTCCTCCTTGGCTCCTCACGATAAACAGGGGGAGTTGGCTCTTCTCCTGCTGCACCTTTGGGCGGCTACACTCCCCTGGTTTAGCCCAGGGTCCTCTCCCGTCGAGGATTTCCTCCCATGCGCAATAAGGATTTCTGGACATCTCTTTGGGCTGCTCCTGCCTGTTGACACGCTGCTTGGTCCTTTTGTGGTGGGTGATTCTGTAACGGTTTTCTTCATCTGAAGGAGAGTCGGACCAAACTGCAGCGTGTCGATTGCGATCCATGTTTATTTAAACAAACGTAAACACGACTAAACACGAACACTACAAAACAATAAACGAAAACCAAAAACAGCCTATACTTGTGTCAACTAACATCAAACAAGGACATCAAGACACTCAGGACAATCACCCACGACAAACTCAAAGAATATGGCTGCCTAAATATGGTTCCCAATCAGAGACAACGATAAACACCTGCCTCTGATTGAGAACCACTCCAGACAGCCATAGACTTTGCTAGATAACCCCACTAGCTACAATCCCAATACATACACACCAAAACCCCAAGACAAAACACACCACAATACAAAAACCCGATGCCACACCCTGGCCTGACCCAATACATGAAGAAAAACACAAAATACTTAGACCAGGGCGTGACAAAAAAAGCATCTAATGACGCACTTAGCTGTTCTATGAGTGGTGTGAGGCAGGCGTTACATGACGAGCATTGTCAAGTGCAACATTAATAACAATGGTGTTGTTAAACAGCTCTGAGATTTAACAATCCTCCTACGAAGGTTCTGATAATGAACTTAGCCAGATACTTTTGGGAAACCGGGCCCTGGATGTTTCAAGTCTTGGTGTCAACCTGTGTGTTCCACAGTTCAGCTGAGTTTGGACATCATGTTGTCCACATTCAGCTTCAATGTACTGCTCTGTCAGGTCCATATCAACACGGGTCAGCATATCAGCTTGTATCCTGGATGCTGATTGGACAAGCAGCGTTCTGAGCCAGGTTGTATTGGTTGTCACAGGCACAGTATGCCTGTTAACAGTTCCATCTGAAAATAATAACTGTGCCTCCATAAGAATATCATGTTCATGTTGCTGTCCGAATCATCTCTTGTATTTATCTCAACTCGCACATTATTTCACCTTGCTTCCAGCCAAGCATTTTGTTTGGTACAGCGCTTAATATAAGTCTGCCTGTTCGACCTAGGAAACAGTTTCACTTTTGCTAGCTAGCCCAGGCAACTTTTTCCAGGAGAAATCAGGCGAAATCAGGCATCAACGTCATTATCATGGATATATCCAAGTAAATGCCAATAGAAAAAAACGCTACAATAAATTAAAATGCAGCTTGTGTACTGTCATTCCAGGTGCAATGTTTGATGTGTCTGAGTTAGCTAAGTTGGCTATAGCTAGCTAGCCAAGTGACAAGAACATTACCCAGCCTGCATAGCAACCATTTTGGTTTGAACAGAAGATTATTTTTATTTAGCAACTATGCAAAAATAGTTAATGACTGGGTCAGTCTGTAGCAACACGACCAAAATAACAAACAACCAGATTTGTCTGGACTATATCTTCTGGTGGTGAAAGAATGACATTTTACAAATGTACTTATCAAAATAATGTTTTAATGAAAATGTGTAATTCATTGTTATTTTAATATGTTAGTATTATAAAAGCAATAAGGCATGCAAGGCAATATCGCATCGGGACGAAAACCGGCGTTTTCCTGTGACTGTATTCATGATACAGCACTGCCTCGTGTGCCTTATTGCTTAGATACGGCTTATACCAAGTGATTTTTTTCTCTCTTGAGCTTTGGTATGTCTCTCTGATGCATTTCAGAGACTTCAAAACATACTTCCTTTTGTTTTATTTTTGGCCTATATTATTTGCCATGTATGATCTGCAAACCTGATCTCCTCCGGCAGACCATTCCAAAGTCTAGGAGCCCTAATGTCAAATCCACAAGGATTTCCTGAGTGGTGATGTGGTGAACGCTGTTGGAGTTCAGGACCATGTGGAGATGTAATGGAGAGATGAAATGCCCTATGGTGACGAGTTCTTTGAGTTAACATGGAACAGACACACACAGTGCTCTACCCCAGGGTGTGTGTGTGTGTGTGTGTGTGTGTGTGTGTGTGTGTGTGTGTGTGTGTGTGTGTGTGTGTGTGTGTGTGTGTGTGTGTGTGTGTGTGTGCGTGCGTGCGTGCGTGCGTGCGCATGTGTGTGTATTCATGTGTGCGTATGTGTAGAGAGGGGATTACTTTGGGTTGGAGGTTAAGGACATTTTGTCAGCATGAGTGCTTTGTGCCATGTGAAAGCTCTGGGGCTATTGTTCATTTTTTAACCAATGGGGTCCACCCCTTAAAATAGACAGGGTATTTGCTGAGTGACTGTACGAATGTGCCAGCCTCATCTCTGGGAGCCATTCTTTTAATTTTTGTTTGGTTTTGTGACAAATTAACTGACCTCAGGTCATAATATTCAGTAATCAGTGGACTCCACTGTGACTGCTGCTACTAGGTATTACTACTGCCTATTTCGACCAAATCCAGGAGAATGGCACACTAATACCATTACAGTCCATTACAATGCAGGAATGACCAAACTAAATGCTGGCTCCACTGTTCCTCCAATTTATGTCAACCTAACCAGGAAGGTCTGATAGGAGATGGCTAATTGTGAGCTAAAAAAAAAGTAACAGACTAAAATCCAGACTAAGACGTCATTTTTTTTCTGGAGAACCATGCTAATTTAAAAGTCTGTGGATATACAGTATTTACTACAGAGGTCGTTTTTTTCTTTGTAGCGCTCCACTAAGCTGGGCTTGTCAAGCTGTCAACACGTGCTATGAATAATGCAATAGATGACTTGTGTTAATGTTTCTTTCTTAATTATTAATTGGACCTTCTTCTGAATACATCAGTATTCTTTCTCTTTATGATATGCCTAGCTTGAAAGAAAGTAACACTATATTGTGAAGCCACCTGGCGTTTTTAAGACCTCAGTGACCTATACTGTCAAGGACATTTACATGTACTGTAGGATAAAGTATTCACTCTATAGGGGTCGAAACACACACGGTTGCATCAAACAGTAAAAGTACGTCTTGTATCGTTCCTATTTTACATGCATACAGCTGGGTAGTGGCTAATTCTATTCAGACTGGCTTAGACACAACAAACTCTGTGCTATTGGAATGATTGGTTATCCATAATAACTAAACACCCTGATACCTGTCATAGCTAGAGGTTTGCAAAAGTTAGCCTTTTATATGGAATATGTACTAGAAGCTAGGGAGTTAATATATGATGGGTTGTTCTTGACTGTTATGGTGTATGACAGTGATGCACATTATGCATTACAATGCTGTCTCTGGTAACTCACTGTAGAAAGTGTCACGGCCGTTGAATGAAGAGGACCAAAGCGCAGCGTGGTGAGCGTACATATTCCCTTTATTTAGAAATGACGCCGACAAAAACAATAAACAAGCCAAAACAACCGTGAAGCTTGAGGGCTATGTGCCACAAACAAAGTAAACTTCCCACAAAGAAAGGAGGGAAAGGCTACCTAAGTATGGTTCCCAATCAGAGACAACGATAGACAGCTGTCCCTGATTGAGAACCATACCCGGCCAAAACATAGAAATACAAAATCATAGAAAAACAAAACATAGAATGCCCACCCCACATCACACCCTGACCTAACCAAATAGAGAAATAAAACGTCTCTCTAAGGTCAGGGTGTGACAGAAATAAATTACCCAACTGTTAAATATGAAAGTAAAGTCTTGATGAAAGTTTTATTTGACACAAATAGGTATCATTTAATGTTGTTGATAACACAGGCTGCCATGTACGACATTATGAATGCCTTGTCTTTGAACGGTATTTTGAGTTCGTTTCGGATGTTCTTGGCAGCAATAATTTGATTCTGAGATTCAAAAGTCATCGTTTTATATCAATCACCTAGTCTCCGACAGGTCTTCAAGTCGGCAAAGGTCTTATTTTCAATTTCCTCAAGCATCTCCTAGTGGGGTACATGTGGATATCTGAATGTGTGTGTAAATAAAATTGTGATAACAAGTACTGTGATAGTGATAACAAGTACTTTAGTCCAGGCCTCTAAATAGGCTCACTTCACTCTTAGAAAAAAGAGTTCCATAACAGTTATTCGGCTGTCCCCAAAGCAGCTCTTTTGAGTTCCATGTAGAACCCTGTATGTAACCAAAAGGGTTCTACCTGCAACCAAAAAGGGTTCTTCATAGGGTTCTCCTATGGGGACAGCCAAGAAAACAGTTTAGGTTCTAGATAGCACCTTTTATTCCAAGTGTATAAAAACAAGGAATCCAGGGAGACAAATTAAGTTTGCAATTTACCTGGAACATTTCATCATTCATTTTGACACTTTGAGCTCGACAGTGGCCTGTTTAAGCTTGATTAAGTTGCCAGTGTCTTCTCCCTCTCCATCTGATTATGAATCATGTTCACCTTCACACATTCTGAAAAGAGAGAGACAGATCGCGTTCTGTCGTTATTAGCATGCAGGGCATATGGCAACTCACATGCTGGGTGTGAGAATGGACTTTTCCCGGCAGGCCCAAAGCAGGGGGGAAAGAGATTTGACTTCAAACGCAGAAGCAGTTGCTTCCTGTGCCGAGACCAAATGTGTGAGCGGGCTGCAACAGTAGCGTCATTACAACAGGGTAGGATTCGCCAGACATAAACCCGTCTCTAGCAGCCAGTCAAGGGAACCGAAAGAACAAATGGTCTCCCAAGGCTACCATGTGAGAAGCATACTGTTAAATGTGCGTAGAAATCCAATTGTGAGGCATGAGGACGAATACAAAACAACCAAATGGGACTTACAGGGATTGCTTTGTCTGCTGATTGTTATGCATGGGGCTTATTTATAATCAGCATGGAAAATCTAATTAAGCTGTTTTCAAGTAATGAACTGATTAAGGGGCTTATGAATGATTATTACCTTGTCATTTCATGGTTATTATATCAATGTAATAACAAGGAAATTGATGACAAGACATTCACAAGTTAAAGGAGATACATGACACGCTCTACGTCTTTGTTATGAATCTCAGAGGGACTTGTCATTGAGTAAGCCACTTTAGAATGGTCAATGGGCCTGGCCGGTGCAGAATTCATGGAGAGCACTGATCCACACATTAGTCTACCAGTCACAGTCAGCTACAGCATCTCAATCGAGGTGAACCATCGTCGAGGTGTTGAAATGTGTTTGGAATGATGGTTTTGCCGGCGTGAGCGTCGTTAACAGGCGATAACATTTAATTAGAGCTGAGCGGGCCAGTCATTGGATCAATCACGACTTCTAACTCGCTCTCTTAAGATGGCCCCTTTTAGTGGCGTCGTTCGTCAGAGGTTCCCCCTTAGTCATAAAAACAATGGCAACCTGTCTGGATAATGATCATTATGTAGGTAAAGCTTTTTCACTGATGAGACACACATACTTACAGTATATGGATGTATATTTCATATCATTAGCATCCCCACAGCTGTTTGTGGGAACGGAAAGTCCCTGGTGTTGTGTCTGTGGTTGCTGTCAGCACATTGCAATTCTCACTGACAATAGACACACCTGGAAACATTTTGTGCCAAGTCAAATAAATCAAAGTATTATTGGGAAGTTGGTAGGATGACTTTCATCACTTCCACCCATTCGGAACGGACATCTTTATACACCTGACGCTGAGTACCATATTGGAGGCATTGAATCAAGGCAGTCATTGTCAACCTAACTGAACCTGTGGCACCCCCATTGCTCGAGAACCTGTGGCACCCCAAAGCTCATTGCATGCAAGCCCATAGGAACAGCCAAAGAGAGAGAGCGACATTTTATTTATAGTGTGTTGGTCTGATAGTTGCTGGAATATTTATGCATACAGATTTGGGGTAAGTGTAATTATTGTAAAATGTTGACGGTTTGTGTTAGAAAGCATATCTAAACCGATTGTTTTCCGAAGCCAACCATTTTAGTCATATTTTTTAATGAAGTGTTTATCTACATTGAGTGAGTGATGCAGGGAAGGGTTTTGTTTTGTCTTTCCTACCTGCCCACTTTAGTGGCAATTCCAGACTAATTAAGAGGAAGACACCAGGAGGCATAGACATCAAAAACGCCTGGGTGCTGATTGGTTGATAGCAGGGAGTTATTCACCATAATCCCTGGGTAATCCCCGCATAATGCCTGCATTTATCAATGCGCATCCACTGTCCAACAGCCCAGCCAGGCAATTCATAAACTTAATCTCCCCAGGAAAAATGATCTAGACATTTCTTCCACATGCTTATAGCCAAGCATTTGGTTTGCAAATGTTGGGGTTTGTCTAAACCTTGCTGCCATAGAGAATGAATGTGTGTGGACGAGACTGACAGCTTCTCTGAGCCACCCAAATAAATGACAATAGAAACAAAGGTAAAACAAATGAAATGTACATAGTTTGCTGTCATTTCAACTGCTTGATGATTGTGTGTTTGCTTTGGTTGTCTAGCTAGCAAAGGAGAAGTAGCTAACCTCCATAGCAAACTTTTTTGCTTAGAATGGAAGAATGGACCAACTGTCATGTACTGTCATGTTGTGTCTTGTTTCTGTCCTTTCCCTTCACCCTGTCTCCCTCTGCTGGTCGTTGTTAGGTTACCTTTTCTCCCCCTCTTTTCCCCAGCTGTGCCTTGTCTCCTCCTAACTACCTCGTCACCCCTTTTCCCACCTGTTCCCTTTTTCCCTCTGATTAGGTCTCTATATCTCTCTCTGTTCCTGCTCCTGTCCTTGTCGGATTCTTGTTTGTGTTGTTCATGCCTGAACCAGACTATCGTCATGTTTGCTGCAACCTTGTCCTGTCCTGTCGGAACCTGCCGGTCCATCTGAGCCTACGTTTTGTTTTGTTATTAAAGAAGCTCTGTTTACGTTAATTCGCTTTTGGGTCCTCATTCACGCACCGTAACAGAAGAATCCGACCAAGAATGGACCCAGCGACTTCGGATCCTCTCCACTCAGCCGTCGAGATCCAGGGAGCGATGCTAGGCAGACACAAGCAGGAATTGTCTGCTGCTCGGCATGCCGTTGAGACCCTGGCCACCCAAGTCTCCAACCTCACAGAACAGGTTCACCATCTCCGCCTCGATCCACCGGCCACTTCCAGGGCTTTCGAATCTCCGGAGCCCAGAATCAATAACCCGCCGTGTTACTCTGGGGAGCCCACTGAATGCCGCTCGTTCCTCACCCAGTGTGATATTGTGTTTTCTCTCCAGCCCAACACTTACTCCAGGAGCACTGCTCGTGTCGCCTACGTCATATCTCTCCTTACTGGACGGGCTCGTGAGTGGGGCACGGCAATCTGGGAGGCAAGGGCTGAGTGTACTAACCAGTATCAGGACTTTAAGGAGGAGATGATACGGGTTTTTGATCGATCTGTTTTTGGGGAGGAGGCTTCCAGGGCCCTGTCTTCCCTATGTCAGGGTAATCGATCCATAACAGACTACTCTATTGAGTTTCGCACTCTTGCTGCCTCCAGTGGCTGGAACGAGCCGGCTTTGCTCGCTCGTTTTCTGGAGGGTCTCCGCGCAGAGGTAAAGGATGAGATTCTCTCCCGGGAGGTTCCTTCCAGCGTGGATTCCTTGATTGAACTCGCTATTCGCATTGAGCGACGGGTTGATCTTCGTCACCGAGCTCGTGGAAAGGAGCTCGCGTTCTCCGTTGCCCCCCTCTCCGCATCACTACCATCTTCCTCTGCCGGCTCGGGTGCTGAGCCTATGCAGCTGGGAGGTATCCGCATCTCGACTAAGGAGAGGGAACGGAGAATCACCAACCGCCTCTGTCTCTATTGCGGTTCTGCTGGTCATTTTGTCACTTCATGTCCAGTAAAAGCCAGAGCTCATCAGTAAGCGGAGGGCTACTGGTGAGCGCTACTACTCCTGTCTCTCCTTCAAGATCCTGCACTACCTTGTCGGTCCATCTACGCTGGACCGGTTCGTCAGCTTCCTGCAGTGCCTTAATAGACTCTGGGGCGGAGGGCTGTTTTATGGACGAGACCTGGGCTCGGGAACATGACATTCCTCTCAGACAGTTAAGGGAGTCCACGGCCTTGTTCGCCCTGGATGGTAGTCCTCTCCCCAGGATTCAGCGTGAGACGCTACCTTTAACCCTCACTGTTTCTGGTAATCATAGCGAAACCATTTCTTTTTTAATTTTTCGTTCACCTTTTACACCTGTTGTTTTGGGCCATCCCTGGCTAGTTTGTCATAATCCTTCCATTAATTGGTCTAGTAATTCTATCCTCTCCTGGAACGTCTCTTGTCATGTGAAATGTTTAATGTCTGCTATCCCTCCTGTTTCCTCTGTCTCTTCTTCACAGGAGGAGCCTGGTGATTTGACAGGGGTGCCGGAGGAATATCACGATCTGTGCACGGTGTTCAGTCGGTCCAGGGCCACCTCCCTTCCTCCACACCGGTCGTATGATTGTAGTATTGATCTCCTTCCGGGAACCACTCCCCCCCGGGGTAGACTATACTCTCTGTCGGCTCCCGAACGTAAGGCTCTCGAAGATTATTTGTCTGTAGCTCTTGCCGCCGGTACCATAGTCCCCTCCTCCTCTCCCGCCGGAGCGGGGTTTTTTTTTTGTTAAGAAGACGGACGGGTCCCTGCGCCCCTGCATAGATTATCGAGGGCTGAATGACATAACAGTGAAGAATCGTTATCCGCTTCCTCTTATGTCTTCAGCCTTCGAGATCCTGCAGGGAGCCAGGTTTTTCACTAAGTTGGACCTTCGTAACGCTTACCATCTCGTGCGCATCAGGGAGGGGGACGAGTGGAAGACGGCGTTTAACACTCCGTTAGGGCACTTTGAATACCGGGTTCTTCCTTTCGGCCTCGCTAACGCTCCAGCTGTCTTTCAGGCATTAGTCAATGATGTCCTGAGAGACATGCTGAACATCTTTGTTTTCGTTTACCTTGACGATATCCTGATTTTTTCACCGTCACTCCAGATTCATGTTCAGCACGTTCGACGTGTCCTCCAGCGCCTCTTAGAGAATTGTCTTTTTGTGAAGGCTGAGAAGTGCTCTTTTCATGCCTCCTCCGTCACATTTCTCGGTTCTGTTATTTCCGCTGAAGGCATTAAGATGGATCCCGCTAAGGTCCAAGCTGTCATTGATTGGCCCGTCCCTAAGTCACGCGTCGAGTTGCAGCGCTTTCTAGGCTTCGCGAACTTCTATCGTCGTTTCATCCGTAATTTCGGTCAGGTGGCAGCCCCTCTCACAGCCCTTACTTCTGTCAAGACGTGCTTTAAGTGGTCCGTTTCCGCCCAGGGAGCTTTTGATCTCCTCAAGAATCGTTTTACATCCGCACCTATCCTTGTTACACCTGACGTCTCTAGACAGTTCATTGTCGAGGTTGACGCGTCAGAGGTGGGCGTGGGAGCCATTCTTTCTCAGCGCTCCTTCTCTGACGACAAGGTCCATCCTTGCGCGTATTTTTCTCATCGCCTGTCGCCGTCGGAACGTAACTATGATGTGGGAAACCGCGAACTGCTCACCATCCGCTTAGCCCTAGGCGAATGGCGACAGTGGTTGGAGGGGGCGACCGTTCCTTTTGTCGTTTGGACTGACCATAGGAACCTTGAGTACATCCGTTCTGCCAAACGACTTAATGCGCGTCAGGCGCGCTGGGCGCTGTTTTTCGCTCGTTTCGAGTTCGTGATTTCTTATCGTCCGGGCTCTAAGAACACCAAGCCTGATGCTTTATCTCGTCTCTTCAGTTCTTCAGTAGCCTCCACTGACCCCGAGGGGATTCTCCCTGAGGGGCGTGTTGTCGGGTTGACTGTCTGGGGAATTGAGAGGCAGGTAAAGCAAGCGCTCACTCAAACTCCGTCGCCGCGCGCTTGTCCCAGGAACCTTCTTTTCGTTCCCGTTCCTACTCGTCTGGCCGTTCTTCAGTGGGCTCACTCTGCCAAGTTAGCCGGCCACCCTGGCGTTCGGGGTACGCTTGCTTCCATTCGCCAGCGCTTTTGGTGGCCCACCCGGGAGCATGACACGCGTCGCTTCGTGGCTGCTTGTTCGGTCTGCGCGCAGACTAAGTCCGGTAACTCTCCTCCTGCCGGCCGTCTCAGGCCGCTTCTCATTCCCTCTCGACCGTGGTCTCACATCGCCTTAGATTTTGTCACCGGACTGCCTTCGTCAGCGGGGAAGACTGTTATTCTTACGGTTGTCGACAGGTTCTCTAAGGCGGCTCATTTTATTCCCCTTGCTAAGCTTCCTTCTGCTAAAGAGACGGCACAAATCATCATCGAGAATGTTTTCAGAATTCATGGCCTTCCGTCAGACGTCGTTTCGGACAGAGGTCCGCAATTCACGTCTCAATTTTGGAGGGAGTTTTGCCGTTTGATTGGGGCTTCCGTCAGTCTCTCTTCCGGCTTTCACCCCCAGTCTAACGGTCAAGCAGAACGGGCCAATCAGACTATTGGTCGCATCTTACGCAGTCTTTCTTTTCGCAACCCTGCGTCTTGGTCAGAACAGCTCCCCTGGGCAGAATACGCCCACAACTCGCTTCCTTCGTC
Organism: Oncorhynchus mykiss; assembly: GCF_013265735.2. NCBI lineage: Eukaryota > Metazoa > Chordata > Actinopteri > Salmoniformes > Salmonidae > Oncorhynchus > Oncorhynchus mykiss. The sequence goes on along the minus strand of NC_048573.1, from coordinate 25,058,572 downwards.
TGCGACCGGGCTATCTCCTTTTCAGAGTAGCCTCGGGTACCAGCCTCCGCTGTTCTCATCTCAGTTCGCCGAGTCCAGCGTCCCCTCCGCTCAGGCTTTTGTCCAACGTTGCGAGCGCACCTGGAAGAGGGTCAGGTCTGCACTTTGCCGTTATAGGGCGCAGACTGTGAGGGCTGCTAATAAGCGTAGAACTAAGAGTCCTAGATATTGTCGCGGTCAGAGAGTTTGGCTCTCCACTCAGAACCTTCCCCTTAAGACCACTTCTCGCAAGTTGACCCCGCGGTTCATTGGTCCGTTCCGTATTTCTCAGGTCATTAATCCTGTCGCAGTTCGACTTCTTCTTCCGCGATACCTTCGTCGCGTCCACCCGGTCTTCCATGTCTCCTGTATCAAGCCCGTTCTTCGCGCCCCCGCTCGTCTTCCCCCCCCCCCCCCATCCTTGTCGAGGGCGCACCCATCTACAGGGTCCGTAGGATTTTGGACATGCGTCCTCGGGGCCGTGGTCATCAGTACCTAGTAGATTGGGAGGGGTACGGTCCTGAGGAGAGGAGTTGGGTTCCCTCTCGGGACGTGCTGGACCGTGCGCTGATCGATGATTTCCTCCGTTGCCGCCAGGTTTCCTCCTCGAGTGCGCCAGGAGGCGCTCGGTGAGTGGGGGGGTACTGTCATGTACTGTCATGTTGTGTCTTGTTTCTGTCCTTTCCCTTCACCCTGTCTCCCTCTGCTGGTCGTTGTTAGGTTACCTTTTCTCCCCCTCTTTTCCCCAGCTGTGCCTTGTCTCCTCCTAACTACCTCGTCACCCCTTTTCCCACCTGTTCCCTTTTTCCCTCTGATTAGGTCTCTATATCTCTCTCTGTTCCTGCTCCTGTCCTTGTCGGATTCTTGTTTGTGTTGTTCATGCCTGAACCAGACTATCGTCATGTTTGCTGCAACCTTGTCCTGTCCTGTCGGAACCTGCCGGTCCATCTGAGCCTACGTTTTGTTTTGTTATTAAAGAAGCTCTGTTTACGTTAATTCGCTTTTGGGTCCTCATTCACGCACCGTAACACCACCAGCCTGTTTGGCTAGCAAAGTCAGATTATCATAATCAATTATCATAATCAATTGGACATTTGTCAAATTTCACTTACGTTTTAGTTAGTCTGTATAAAAAAAATGTATATGAACATTTCATAAATGGTAAAATTGCATGTGATGATTGCATTTTGGAACCCCGCTCCCCTTTTGATTGGTGCAGCTAGATACCACAAGTGTCTCTATCCTATTCTCGTGGTGGCTGCCTGTTATAGGATCTGGAGGTGTAGCATGTTGTAGGCCTTGGGCTAGCTCTGTTGGACAAACTGTGGGTGAAAGTGTCATGCCAGTCCATGTATTATGTTATACTTTAATGAAAAGATGCCTACAAAACAAATTCCACAAACTTGTTTGTCTATTATGTTGTGCTGTTACATTTGTATTGGTGTTTTATTTCGTGTCCGATGCGCTTAGGGTGTTGTTACATATCATTAGCGGCGTACATACTGAGCAAAGTCATTGTAGCATATAATTTCACTTCTCCTATCTGTAAGATCCATGGCATGAGCACGGGCTGACTTGGCATTGCTGTAGCACAGCCGAATAGCCTGCCAGCAGCTTATCAAATGTCGCACCGTGTCCATTACAAAGTAGAAAAACGTGTGTCTAGTCCAACCGTTCAATTGGCAGGCTATCCATATTACCGGAGCTTCATCTTATTCTTTATATTTCTATGGCGAATCACGCCCGCAATTTATGGAAGATGCCAAAACTTTGGAGATAACAAGAGATGCCAAAGTCTAAGATATTGATTTCCCCTATCCATCTGTGGTGAGGTTTTCCATAAATGCTTATGACAAATCCAGCTCCAGAACCAGCCATAGCATTGCCAACCAGGTAACATTTTGAATATTTTATTTTTATTTTTTATTTAACCTTTATTGAATGATTGCCTACCAAAAGGCAAAAGGCCTCCTGTGGGGACGGGGGCCTGGGATTATTATAATTTTTTAAAATAAATACAATATAAAAAACACAGATCACAACAAGAGAGACACAACACTACTACGACCTAAAACAACAACATAACAAGACAGCAAAACATGACAACACAGCATGGTAGCAACACAACATGACAACAATATGGTAGCAAAACAACATGGTACAAACATTATTGGGCAAAGTCAACAGCACAAAGGACAAGAAGGTAGAGACAACAATACGTCATACAAAGCAGCCACAACTGTCAGAGTGTCCATGATTGAGTCTTTAAATGAAGAGATTGAGATACAATTGTCAAGTTTGAGTGTTTGTTGCAGCTCGTTCTAGTCGCCAGCTGCAGCGAACTGAAAAGAGGAGCAACCCAGGGATGTGTGTGCTTTGGGGACCTTTAACAGAATGTGACTGGCATAGTGGGTGTTGTATGTGGAGAGTGAGGGCTGCATTAGATATCTCAGATAGGGGGGAGTGAGGCCTAAGAGGGTTTTATAAATAAGCATCAACCAGTAGGTCTTGCGACGGGTATACAGACATGACCAGTTTACAGAGGATTATAGAGTGCAGTGATGTGTCCTATAAGTAGCATTGGTGGCAAATCTGATGGCCAAATGGTAAAGAACATCTAGCCGCTCGAGAGCACCCAATCTATAAATTATGGCTCCGTGATCTAGCATGGGTAGGATGGTCATCTGAATCATGGTTAGTTTGGCAGCTGGGGTGAAAGAGGAGCGATTACGATTGAGGAAACCAAGTCTAGATTTAACTTTAGCCTGCAGCTTTGATATGTGCTGAGAGAAGGACAGTGCACCCAAGTACTTGTATGAGGTGACTACCTCAAGCTCTAAACCCTCAGAGGTAGTAATAACACCTGTGGGAAGCATGGTGGAGGCAGCATCACCCTGTGGGGATGGTTTTCAGTGGCAAGGAGACTAGTTAGGATTGAGGGAAAGATGAACGGAGCAAAGTACAGAGAGATCCTTGATGGAAACCTGCTCCAGAGTGCTCGGGACCTCAGACTGGGGGGAAGGTTCACCTTCCAACAGGACAACGACCCTGAGCACACAGCCAAGACAATGCAGGAGTGGCTTTGAGACTTGTCCCAAAGCCTCTCCTGCATTGTCCTTGAGTGGCCCAGCCAGAGCCCGGACTTGAACCCAATCTGACATCTCTGGACAGACCTGAAAATAGCTGTGCAGTGACGCTCCCCATCCAAAATGACAGAGCTTGAGAGGATCTGCAGAGAAGAATGGGAGAAACTCCCCAAATACAGGTGTGCCAAGCTTCTAGCATCATACCCAAGAAGACTTTAGGCTGTAATCGCTGCCAAAGGTGCTTCAACAAAGTACTGCATAAAGGGTCAGAATATTTATGTAAATGTATTGTATTGGGGGTTTTTGGCTAAAGTTTCTAAAAACCTGTTTTTTCCTTTGTCGTTATGGGGTATTGTGTATAGATAGATGAGCAAAAACAGATATTTAATTAATTTTAGAATAAGGCTGTAACATAACAAAATGTTGAAAAAGTCAAATTACAGATTAATGGCTCAGGCCCATCCGATGGTAAGAGTCAGGGAAAATCCAATAGCTAAATCCAAAATAGATAGAGTACAGATGAGGTACTTACGTTACACAATTACAACAAGCAGGTATGAAAGTAGCCTCCAGAGCCTGCAGTGCTAATGGGTTCCCACTAGACAACACAGCCACAAAGTCCATGAAGAGAATGAGGTGTGGCTAACGTCAGTCAGCTTGAGCTATCTACCGAGCTAGCATACGAGCTACCAAGCTAGCATCGGTAGCACAGAGTAGATCCTCCATATGACGTTGAGAAATAGTGCATTATGGGTAGATTAGAAGATATCCAAAATAACTTAATACATATGTAATAACCCAACACCATAACCATGTTTGTACTTATAGGTAACCAGATTGTGACTACAACTAAGCCTTTGAACACACTGAGTTGCTACATTGGTGACTAAAAACGACCCTATAAGGTGACTTTAGCTGTTTATTTAAACTCCTGAAGTATTACGACACCTCTCCAATTCACAATTTTCTTCGGATGAAAAATGATAAACAAAACGCCATGATGAATAATTGATCAGACACGCTTTTTTCAGATGGACATGAACCATATGCTGCATCTGCCATGCTGTCATGACCTTCTGAAACATTCAAGTCAGTCGTCTTTAGCCAAGATCAGCAGGGAACCGCAATGACAAAGAAGATGACGAAGAAGGCAAAGAAGTGGAAAAGAAAACGTGTTAAGAATAGACCTAATAGCTATCACTTTGAAGCAATACGCAATTCAAATCAAAGAGAATAATGGTGCATGCACTCAACCTGAGGACAAGCGAGGGAATAAGGAGGAAGGAAACAGCACAGACAGCAAAGGAGACGACAACAAACACCTTTGAAAGGTTGCTGGCTGAAGCTGAGAGGCAGGAGGTTGCTGCGTCGGTCAGCATTTGAGGAGCTTTTTGTTTTGGCTGCTCGCTCGTGGTCTGGAGAGGTTTTTGCTCATTCGAAAAAGACCCCTTTACAAAGGACAACTCTCCGCCTCTAATATCTTTCATTAAACAAGGGTCACTTCTTATCGTCTTATCACCGATCTTTCAGATAAATGGCATCAGGAGTGGTCCTAACCTCCAACCAAGCACCGGAAGTAAATAATCAAGTGAATGAATGGATAACAACATGAAAGAGACATGTCATCATAGATAACAGATCTTTAGCACGAAAGAAGGAATGCATGAATGACTGAAAAAACAAATGGCCGAAAGTAATTAAACATATGATGAACTGAATGACTGTATGTCAGATTGCTCCATGAGGCACTTCTCACTTCTAATAATTAGCGTCGGCTCAGTTTTTCTAGAAAACACAGAAGGTTATGTTTCCCAGAATGCCACCTGTTTCCACCAGCAAGGACAGTGACATCCTGCAAAGTCAGGTGTGGGTCAGACGAAATCCCGGGGGTAAAACCTTGATGTCTAAAAAAAAAAAATGCTTTGATGAAGGAGATTAATTAACAGCTCTCAAAGGCCTTATTTAGTTTTAATTATCTTCAGTTGAATAACTGTGTGTTAGTGGTGGTGGTGTAAAAAGGAATAACTCTCCTCCTCTAATATCTCACAGTCACTCTTCTTATCGTCTTCTCACCGATCTTCCCCAATAAATGGCATGTGGTCCTTACCTCAACCCAAGCATCGCAAGTAAATAATCAAGTGAATAAATGAATAACAACATGAAAGAGACATGACATCATAAATAACAGCAGCTAGGTTTCCATCCAATTGGCAACAGATTTTCATGCATATTTAAAAAAATCTGCATAAAGAAAATATACGCATTTTCGCACCAGTGGTGTGTTTCCATCAAACTGACTTGTTGCAGATAAAAATCTGTGCCTTTTGGCTTAAGTTTTCATTTACCGAATAAAAATTGTGTGTTCAATGTGTTTCCATTGCATTTTCCAGTAGTTTTATCTCAAACTGTTGAGTTAAAAAAGCAAATGTGTCTATTCTGGTCTTGGCACGTACGCTCTAGCCAACAGCTCACAGATACAGTGGGTAGGCTCAGCCGGTAGGTCAGGGATGGGCAATTTTGATGGGGGTGGGGGCCACAAAAAACCTGTCAGGGTACCCACATCCATACACCCATTTTTGCAGTACCCCTCATGACAGAGAAGATAAATGTTTCCCTGCAATTCTAAAGCAAGTTTGTTGCTATTCTACAAATTTTGCCACGGGGCAGAGAGATGAATTTGCAATTTTACAACTAAATTCATGCAATTGTACTTTTTTGGGGTGGTTCTGAGATGCCAGTTGCCCATCCCCAGTCTACATGATGAGATTATTATGGATAAGAGCGAGAATATATTTATTTGTCAAACGGCTGTCAAGCATGGATCATTAAGTCACCAGAATAAGACCCTCTACATCTATTGGAAAGGAGTATCAAAATCACTGTGCACTTTCACAACCCTGCGAAGATCATTATAAATTATTTAATCTGTAGTCTAATAAACTCCATGGTTTCCGGAGTCATTGTCACGCCCTGACTTTAGAAAGCCTTTTTATTTCTCTATTTGGTTAGGTCGGGGTGTGATTTGGGTGGGCATTCTAGTTTTCTATTTCTTTGTTGGCCGGGTATGGCTCCCAATCAGAGGCAGCTGTCTATCGTTGTCTCTGATTGGGGATCATACTTAGGCAGCCTTTTTTCCCACCTTAGGTTGTGGGATCTTGTTTTTGTGTAGTGCCTGTGAGCACTCCAGTTGTTACGTCTCGTTTGCTGTTTGTTGTTTTTGTTTGTGAGTTTCATTTGAATAAACATGTGGAACTCTATGCATGCTACGCCTTGGTCCGCTCATTTCAACGAACGTGAAAATGTTCAGGGACAGAACAACAGATTTTTACCTTGTCAGCTCATTGATTCGATCTAGCAACCTTTTGTTTAATGGCCCAACGCTCTAACCACTAGGCTACCTGCCACCCCGGTTCCACTGCCATTTCTCTGAAAATTAATTCCCACCATGTCGAACTAACAAATGATCTGTTGGCATTTGGCATTAAATGAGAACTTGTTCTCAACTTGCCTACCTGGTTAAATAAAGGTGAAATAAATAAAGATAAAAATTATACAATTGTACAGAAACATCCTGTTTCCATCACAGCTGTCATGATTATTATTTTTAATATGGTATGACTTTACTCTCATAACAACTGTGGATGGAAACGTGGTTACAGACGGAGAGTTAGATTCTAGAAGTCAACCGCATTGACTGTATTGTGTTTTAGGAACATACTGTTCCAGACAGATTCCATTCCAGACATCAAGACCTAAACCGAAGACGTCTGTACCAAGAGGCTTCTGCCTAACCCAGCAGAGCTGACCTATATGACCAGCATAGGCATGGCTTCTACACCACTGCACTTATCCCCGATGTCAGTGGGCATGAAATTACTCGAATGATAATTAGAGACTGATGCGATGACTTGTGATCATCTTTGGAAATGAATCTAAATAAAGAGAGAACATGAAGATGGTGGCATGTGTGCCATATAGTTTTTGGCCAGATAGCTCAAGATTGCCTGAGTTGATCTCATCATGGAGATCACAGTGACTTTAATATTCTAAATGTGTGGATGTTGGAGGTGGCTGGTGGAGATGATCATGATGATGACGACGATTATGACAATGTTAACAATTATTCCAGTTTAAGGTACAGATTGAATTTACTGGGGGGAAGGGGTGGTCCAAAATAAAGGAGGATTGTCCATTTTTTTTTGTTGCTTTGGGGAGGGTTGTTTGGTTTTTTATTGGGCACGGGGGAGGAAAGTGCATTCTGCTCGTATTTTCTCTAATAAACAATTGTCGTGGAAATTTCCTCTATTTACCAAATCATGGGAGCAAACCACACACACAAGTCAGAGTTAGTTATAAAAGTCCATCTTTAATTATATGAGCTCTATCACAACCCTGTGACTCTCAGATCGATTCAGTATCTAACCATGAATTCTCTGAGAGCCCCTTCCACATTGTAAATGAGGTCCTTTATAGTAAAGACACACACACAGGATAAGACAGCATAGACATAATAAATCGTTCAGCTTTGTCTGCTTACTCAAACCCCAGAACCATAAACCAACCCTCCATATAAACAGGCATATATCAAATTGTAATTTAGATGCAACCAACTCTAAATACAACCAATCCTGGACAAGCTCACGGAGAGGAGAATGATTCCAGACACTGCCATCTCCGATGGGAAAACTTGGGAGTGAACTGGCACACACATAGTGGAGCAAAAGACATGTTTACACACAATGATACTTTGACCTCTCCCCTCTCTCCGCCCATGCAACTTAGTCTTGACATAGAACAGATACTGCAACCTGGCCACAGTATTATACAAAAATACCATTCTGATGAGAATTAACTTACACACATTTGATAAATATAAAACATCTTAACATCTTTCGCTCCAACTGACTCAGACAGTTGAACTTGAGGTGAGGAAGTCTGTTTCTGTCACCCCCTGATCTGTTTCACCTGTCTTTGTGCTTGTCTCCACCCCCCTCCAGGTGTCGCCCATCTTCCCCACTATCCCCTGTGCATTTACACCTGTGTTCGCTGTTTGTCTGTTGCCAATTTGTTTTGTTCGTAGAACCTACCAGCATTTTGTTTCCTTGCTTCCGCCTGTACCTTACTCCTGTTTTCTAGTTTCCCGGTTCTGACCCTGAGCCTGCCTGTCGTACTGTACCTTTGCCCCACTACTCTGGATTACCGACCTCTGCCTGACCTGACCCTAAACCCGCCTGCTGTTCCGGTGCTTTACACCCTCTCTGGATTATTGACCCCTGCCTGCCTTGACCTGTCGTTTGCCTGCCCCTGTTTAAAGAATCAACGTTGGTTTCTTCAACACTGTCTGCACCTGGGTCATACCTTAAAATGTGATAGTTTCAGACCTGCCAGAGTTATTCTTTATACAAAATACTTGGATCGAAAATTAAGAATTAGATTCCTTCTGCACATCTATATCTCTATAGCAGACGCAGTAGCCATCTGTCATAAATAAATGCATGTCGGTGTCGTAGCATGCCACCATCATATCTCTACCACTCTCTCTCTCTATGGGGTTAAGCCTAAACTTCTCTTCCTGTATGTATATGTATATATAGATGTATACAGTACCAGTCAAAAGTTTGGACACACCTACTCATTCCAGGGTTTTTATTTCTTTTTACTATTTTCTACATTGTAGAATAATAGTGAAGACATCACAACTATGAAATAACACATATGAAATCATGTAGTAACCAAAAAAGTGTTAAACAAATCAAAATATATTTTATATTTGAGATTCTTCAAAGTAGCCACCCTTTGCCTTGACAGCTTTGCACACTCTTGGCATGATCTCAAACAGCTTCATGAGGTAGTCACCTGCAATACATTTCAATTAACAGGTGTGCCTTGTTAAAAGTTCATTTGTGGAATTTCTTTCCTTCTTACTGCATTTGAGCCAATCAGTTGTGTTGTGACAAGATAGGGGTGGTATACAGAAGATAGCTCATCTCCACAGAGGAACTCTGGAGCTCTGTCAGAGTGACCATCGGGTTCTTGGTCACTTCCCTGACAAAGGCCCTTCTCCCCTGATTGCTCAAGGAAGAGTCTTGGGGGCTCCAAACTTATTCCATTTAAGAGGCCACTGTTTTCCTGGGGACCTTCAATGCTGTAGACAATTTTTTGGTACCCTTCCCCAGATCTGTGCCTCAACACAATCCTGTCTCGGAGCTCTACGAACAATTCCTTCAACCTCATGGCTTGTTTTTTTCTCTGACATGCACTGTCAACCGTGGGACCTTATACAGGCAGGTGTGTGCCTTTCCAAATCATGTCTAATCAATTGAATTTACCACAGGTGGACTCCAATTGAGTTGTAGAAACATCTCAAGGATGATCAATGGAAACAGGATGCACCTGAGCTCAATTTAGATTCTAATAGCAAAGGGTCTGAATACTTGTAAAAAGTCAAGGGTCTGAATTCTTTCAGAATGCAATGTATTTATGTAAAAACAAAAATAGGGACGACAATTTAATCCCAACTTTGTTGTGCAATCCCGCTCACTTTTACACTTTTAAAAATCTTTGTGTATATTTGTATTTTTTTTACCGACAAATGAAAGCAATCAATCAATCCAAACTGTGCAGTGGCCAATGGATGAATGTAAAGAGACATCTATTACAAAACACAAAAAAGTTTAATGACATTCGGAGATTCTCAAGCCTTCAATACTGAGTAAGCCTACGAGGTAGGGAGGGATTTGTTTTCTGTTTGTCCAGATTTACATAGTCTATTTACTGTGAGTTTTTTTTGATGACATCTTGAGTTGGACCAGCCCCTCCCCCCCAGCAAAAGTCATTTCATTGTATTCACTCCTATTATATCTGTCTTTAAAGTGAGATTTTTCAACCTCCATGCAAAGTGAAAATTTGGCTCGAAGCTGGTTGGGAACAACATCAGGCTATGTTTAATGGCTCGTCTCTAAACAGCTCCTGACCTTTAGTTTGTTTGTCAGTTTGTTAGCTGAGGCTGGGGAAACAATGCAGGTTCCCTGCTCTTACCATATTCTCCCCACGCAGCATACTGACGCTACAAACAAGTCCACTATGACTCTGAAACGTTTAAGCACTATCTATGATCAACTAACATTTAGAGCTTACAATATTCTGAAATATTATATTAATATATTACCTGACCATAACGTGGTACAATCATAATCATGCTTTCCATGTTTTAACAGAATAGGTGGTTGTCACGTTTGTCGTAAGGCATGGACCAAAGCGCAGCGTGGTAAGTGTTCATGATTCTTTATTGCTCAAAACACTCAAACAAAATAACAAAGAGAAAAACAAACAGTTCTGTAAGGCAAATCAACAACACAGAAAACAACTACCCACAAAAACCAGGTTGGAAAAAAGGCTGCCTAAGTATGATTCCCAATCAGAGACAACGATAGACAGGTGCCTCTGATTGGGAACCACACTGGCCAAAAACAAAGAAATAGAAAACATAGAAATAAAGAAACTAGAATGCCCACCTTAGTCACACCCTGGCCTATCCAAAATTGAGAATAAAAGCCTCTCTATGGCCAGAGCGTGACAGTGGTACATTTGACTGATTTGGCAGTACACAAAAATATAGGATTTAATTGGGTCTTGCTTCTCCAAAAATATTTAATCAGGAGTTGCATATAGTTTATATTCAACATACTGTACTTGATCAATGGTTTCGCAATAATAAAAATGTAATTAACATATGCTCTTACATCATACTCTGCATGGTTACATGAGTGAATAACATTTGTTGCACGAATGAGGGATACATGTGCATTGAGAAGTAAATTAAAGGGTGAAGTATATGTCAATATAATGGTTACACGAAATGAATGACTTTGACATTAAAGCTTGCATTGTGTTACTTTCATTTCTGGTCAAAAGGGCTGCTTCTGGTTTTACACTTATTTGTGTTTGTAGTAACAGGACTTCCTTATCTAGCTCAATCAAATGACTCATTATGCAACGTTTAAAGTTTTGTTAGAAGTACAGTATGTACAGGATACACATTGTATGCACCGTCCAACTAAATGTTTCCTTGCAGGTTCCCTCTCTGTAATGCACAACAATAACAAATGATAAAACATACGAATAAAGTATAAATACAAGGGACCCAACAATTTATAGTACAATATTTACATGTGTGTCGGATAAGGGGGGATTATGTGTGTGAATGCATGTATGCTAAGGTGTGGAGATTCAGGGCAGGTGATCAGTACAGTGTTCAGCAGCCTGATGACTTGTGGATAGAAACTGTCTCTGAGCCTGTTGATCTGAGACCCGATGCTCCGATACCATCTGCCTGACGGTAAGGGAGTGAACAGTCTGTGGCAGGGGTGAGTGGGGTCCTTAATGTTGCTGTGGGACTTCCTCAGGCACCATTTTGAGTGTATGTCCTGAATGGGTGGGAGCATGGCCTCAGTGACGTGCTGGGCCGTCTTCACCACCTTCTCTGTCAGCTTCTCTGTCAGGTTCTCTGTATACGCTGAGGAACTTAAAACTGCTGACTCTCTCCACTGCAGTCGCGTCAATGTGTATCAGGCCCAGGACCCTGAGCTTGGTGACAACCTTTTGGAACAGTAGTATTGAATACTGAACTGGGATCAATAGTATTGAATGCTGAACTGGGAACTATAGTATTGAATACTGAACGGTAGTCAATGAACAGCATTCTCAAATAGGTGTTCCTCTTTTCCAGGTGTGTTAGGGCGTGGATCTGTTGTAGGCAAATTGGAGTGGGTCCAGTGTGTCTGACATTCTGGCCTTGATGTGGGCCATGACCAACCTCTCAAAACACTTAATGACAGGGGTGAGTACAACGGGGCGATAGTCATTTAGGCAGGTCACCTCCGGTTTCTTGGGCACTGTGACAATGGTGGTCTCCTTGAAACAAGTGGGGACTACAGCCTGGGACATGAAGATGTCTGAGAAGATGCCTTCCAGCTGCTCAGCGCACACTATGAAGAAGCAGCCAGAGATGCCTTCTGGGCCAGTGGATTTGTGAGTATTCACTCCCTTCAGAGTTTTCCTCACATCAGCCTCGGAGAGCGAAAGCACCTGATTATCCGGCGCAGCGAGAGCCCTCCTGGGTGGCTCGGTGTTGTCTGCCTTGAAGAGAGCATAGAATGTATTAAGCTTGTCTAGGAGAAAGGCTTCAGTGGGCATCACACCTGGATTTGCCTTTGTACTCCGTGATAGCTTGTAGTCCTTGCCACATGCGTCGCGAGTCTGAGTTACCGAACAGTGATTCAAGTTTGAGTCAATATTGTCTTTTAGCATCCCTAATTGTTTTGCGGAGCTCGTACCTGCTCGCCTTGTATGCATCGTGTGCAACCTGGTCATCAGGGTTTGTTTTACTGACCTTGAATGCTGCAGTACGGGCTCTCAGCATGGCATGTACTTCTCCGTTCATCCATTGTTTTTGGTTGGGCTATGTCTGGATTGTTATTGTGGGTATAACATCATCAACACATTTCATGATGAAGCCTGTGACTGACAATGTATATTCTTCAATGTTGATGGATGAGGCCTGGTTGGATGAGTGTTTGATCATATTCCAGTCAGTATTCTCAAAGCAGTCCTGCAGCATTGAGTCTGCATCCGTCTAGCACCTCATTATTCTCTGTGCTGGTGGCTTCCTCTTGAGGAGCTGCTTGTAGTCATGGAGTAGGAACAAAGAGACGTGATCTGATTGGTCAAAGTGGGGGCAGGGAATGGCTTTGTATAAGTCACAGAGGTTTGTGTACCCATGGTCTAGTACATTGGTTCCTCTTGTGGGACAGAACACATGTTAATGGTATAAAATACAAATTTGTTTGGTTAAAATCTCCTTCAACAATAAAGACTGCTTCTGGATGAGAGGATTCTTGCTGGCTAATGATCTTGTACAGTTCGCTGAGTGCCGCTGTGGAGTTGGCTTGTGGCGGTATTTGTACACAGGTCACAAAAACAGATGCGTATTCCCTCGGCAGATAGTGGGGTCTGCATTTTAGCATACACCTCCCCCTACTCTGCGGTTTGATCCATATCGGAAGACGGAGAAACCGTCTAGTTGAATAGCTGAGGTTGGTGTATTGTTTAGCCATGTTTCTGTGAAGACTAAAAACAAAGCATTCCCTGATGTCCCTCTGCGATTGAAGCCTTGCTCTGAGTTCGTCAATTTTATTATCCAGTGATTAGCCATCAGAATACTAGCAAGAGGAGTCCTGTCCTTTCAGCCTGGCTTGGTGTCCCCTTTTCAGTCCGCCGGTCAGCAGCAACAGGTAACAGCAAATGAGTGAATACATTCCAGATCTGGGAAGTTTATAGCTTTGGATGTAATGTCCAGAAGTGTTTGTCGGTCTTAGGAAATTGTTACATGAATATTCTGAGCAAACAAAATAATAATTATAAAAATTGCCATACAATCGACCAGGAACCGGCAAGACGAGCACCCTACCCAGCACCGCCATCTTACTTTTTACCGTAGCCTATAAGTAAGAGGAGGAAAGAACATTTCCATAAATCTTCAGAAGAATATAAGGGGAAGTGTATATTGTGGCTTTCCCCATGACTCCAGAACAGAAGCAAATGTAGATACAATAGACCTTTTGTATATGCCATTATCAGTTCAGTTGGCTGAACGCAACCCAATATTTCATACATCAGAACGTCTTACCCCTCCATCTGCACAAATTATGCGCCCCGTCAATATGAAACAAGGAATCATGGTGCGCTCTCAACTATATATCCATCGGGAGAAGTCAGTATTTTAATCACTTCGGCAAGCGAGAGCTGACTGTGAGTGCTGTGTGTGTGCCAGCAAGTCAGCCTGGCTAAAACAAACGTGCTCCTATCACCCCTCCTAAAAGCCAGCAGCCTTTCTTCTCAAATGTAGTTTCCCCCCGACAATATCTCCCATAGATAGTAATAAAACACTTGGAAAGTGAAAGTTAATAGATCTTCGAGTCGGGTTGCCTAGCGCCTGCATTAGTAATGTCGCTCCTTTGTCAGCAGCAGACTTGAGCTAAATTAGAGTTTGATTGCCATGGCGTCATTGACAAATTACAAGTGAATTTGGGGTTTTGAAGGGTCTCCTAATAGGAGCCTGCGACTTCTGCCATGAATCACATTTATTGGTGATCATATCAACAAGCATTAGAGGCTAAGGCATGAATGTGTCACATATTGGCCAGTAGAGTCAAGGATGTCTATACTTTTTAACTAGTGGTGCGGAAAACAACTGTAAGTGACTAAGGCTTCTGTGAAGCAGCATCATACAGTATACCCTGTGAGGGCCTGTCTGTCTTCAAATACAGGATATCACAATACCTAATCTCTTGTGGACAGACTACGTTAACAAAAAAATGGTATCGTAGATCTGTCATGACACAACGGGATGCGTGAGATAATGAGCAGCATTAGTTTCGGTGCTTGGGTTTTTCGTCACTGGTTATTTGGACAAATCACAATTTCGCTGGTGTTAGCGTCTTTCGCTGGTGTTAGCGTCTTTCGAATTTCAGAAGGGGATGGGACATTTGACCAATAGACTTGGACGTAACTTGCAAAGAGACAGGGTTGAGCGCTTCGTTCCGTTTCCGATCCTCATTCTATCTCTTCACTTAACAAGTAAGCAAGACTTTAGTTCTGGGTAAACTGAGATTACACAACTTAACTATATTCAAACCAACCAATATCGTCAATGACAATGGCAAAGTCGTAGCTGTGAGGAGACGACAGCTAAGCGTGAAAGAGGTAAACATAAGTATTTCGCTCCTGACATTACATTTTACTTTATCAATAGCATCACACGACGAGTATTACTTCCATTGGTTCTAGTTGGCCTACTGTATTCCCCCTGTGTATCAGCTCAGGAAACATAATGGATATACACTGAGTGTACAAAACATTATGAACACTTACTCTTTCCATGACATAGACTGACCAGGTGAATCCAGGGGAAGCTATGAGGGAAGGAGACAGGTTAAAGAATAATAGTTAGGCCTTGAGACATTGATTTGTGTATGTGTGCCATTCAGCGGATGAATGGGCAAGAAGAAATATTTAAGTGAACGGGGTAATGTAGTAGGTGCCAGGCGCACCGGTGATGTCAAGAATTGCAATGCTATGTGTTTTTCACACACACAACAGTTTCCCATGTGTATCACACACACACAACAGTTTCCCATGTGTATCCTGTGGTAGCGAACCATTCATGTAAACTTGCTAGAACAGGTGGCTTGCGAGGCTAGCATTTATCTTTATTGCAGTTTATTCCCTTTCAGAGCGTCCCTGGCTATTGCACAGATGGGAAACGTGGACAAATTGGAAATAACAGGAATTTGACCAACATCGTTGTTGGCTAAATTACCGTAACCGCAACCTCATTCACCTCAACCTCATTCACAAAAAAAAGTAATATGACAGTTTGACATAAGGATGTGAAAGAAGAGTTCTCTCAAGCTCCAAATTAATTGTCATGACTGTGCCATTACTTCTCCATGGCAACTGGTTCAAGCAGGCTTCAAGGACGGTGCATTAAACCTTTCAAAAGATACTAATAACATGAAAGAGACTACAACAATGACAATTGGCTTAATTTCATTGCCAAGTCATTTCATACAGCATATTCTTAGACATCTATTGTAGTCTCTCTACTCTCCACAATGATTATCTATCTTTGTTGTAGGAGGTATCTCGCAAATGATTAATGATTTAGTTTAGTTGGTTGATAGTCAAGCTCAGTCATATTCAATTCAACTCAAGATGTAGCCTTAAAAGGTAAATGAATGTATCTTTCTGCAAAAACTCAAAGGCCATGAATTTCAAGTTCACATGGCCGTTATGAAGCAGGTTAGGATCCAAGCCTTTTCTGGGTCAGTCCTCAGGACACAATTCTTAATTGAAAGAGACAGGGGAACAGGGACTAGGCACGGAGCACATGAGAGGGTAGAGTACCTCATCTCGTTCATCCATCAGAACCAGCCTATATGCCAAACCACCAAAAGGCCAGGCTCAGCACAGGAATTAAAGGGATAGTTTGTGATTTTGGAAGTGAAGCCCTTTATCTACTTCCCCAGAGTCAGATGAGCTCATGGATAACATTTTTATGACTCTGCATGCTGTCTGAAAGAAGCTGCTAACTAATGTTAGTGCAATTGCTATCTATTGGCTTGCGAAACTACCTCTAACTTCCTTCACACTGGACTCTGGGGAAGTAAATAATGTGCTTCATTGCCCAAATCCCGAACTATCCCTTTAAGAGAGTTGACTCCGGAAAATGTCTGCTAACATTTTGGTCTCCTGTTTGAGGTTGATTCCTAGTTAAAGATCCCCAAATAGAAGTAGGTTACCTTTCCACCATAGCCTACAGAGCAGCATGTCAAAGTCATGATGGTAGATCAATGATAATGGATGCTGTGAGACCCTATGGAATCTCACAACCTGGGGTATGTTCAATGAGCTGAAACATTAGTTTTGAACATTCTACACAATGCATTTATATCTAAATGTTCTGTCATTGACGGCCTACCAAAAGGCAAAAGGCCTCCTGCCTCCTGCCTTCTATATAAATAAATATAGGACAAAACATACATCACAACAAGAGAGACACCACAACACTACATAAAGAGAGACCTAAGACAACAACATAGCAAGGCAGCAACACATGACAACAACATGGTAGCAACACAACACTGTGTTGGTAGCAGCACAAAAACATGGTACACACATTATTGGGCACTAACAACAGCACAAAGGGCAAGAAGGTAGAGACAACAATACATCACGCAGAGCAGCCACAACTGTCAGTAAGAGTGACCATGATTGAGTCTTTGAGTGAAGTGATTGAGAATAAACTGTCCAGTTTGAGTGTTTGTGTCCTGCTTGTTCCAGTCACTAGCTGCAGCGAACTGAAAAGAGGAGCGACCCAGGGATGTGTGTGCTTTGATCTTTAACAGAATGAGACTGGCAGAACGGGTGTTGTATGTGGAGGAAGAGGGCTGCATTAGATATCTCAGATAAGGGAGTGAGGCCTAAGAGGGTTTTATAAATAAGTATCACCCAGTGGGTTTTGCGACGGGTATACAGAGATGACCAGTTTACAGAGGAGTATAGAGTGCAGTGATGTGTCCTATAAGGAGCATTAGTGGCAAATCTGATGGCCGAATGGTAAAGCACATCCAGCCGCTCGAGAGCACCCTTACCTGTCGATCTATAACTGATGTCTCCATAATCTAGCAGGGGTAGGATGGTCATCTGAATCAGGGTTAGTTTGGCAGCTGGGGTGAAAGAGGAACGATTACGATAGAGGAAATCTGTCTAGATTTAACTTTAGCCTGCAGCTTAGATATGTGCTGAGAGAACGACAGTGTACCACCTAGCCATACTCCCAAGTAGTTGTATGAGGTGACTACCTCAAGCTCTAAACCCTCAGAGGTAGTAATCACACCTGTTGGGAGAGGGGCATTCTTCTTACCAAACAACAGGACCTTTGTTTTGGAGGTATTCAGAACAAGGTTAAGGGTAGAGAAAGCTTGTTGGACACTAAGAAAGCTTTGTTGTAGAGCATTTAACACAAAATCCAGGGAGTGGCCAGGTGAGTATCAGACTGTATATCTGCATATAAATATTTGAGAGAGCTTCCTACTGCCTGAGCTATATTGTTGATGTCAATAGAGAAGAGCGTGGCGCCTAGGATTGAGCCTTGTGGTTCTCCCTTGGTGACAGGTAGTGGCTGAGACAGCAGATTTTCTGACTTTATACACTGCACTCTTTGAGAGAGGTAGTTAGCAAACCAGGCCAAAGACACCAATACTCCTTAGCCGGTCCACAAGAATGGAATGGTGTACTGTATCAAAAACTTTGGCCAAGTCAATAAAAATAGCAGCACAACATTGCTTAGAATCAAGGGCAATGGTGACATCATTGAGGACATTTAAGGTTGCAGTGACACATCCATAACCTGAGCAGAAACCATATTGCATACCAGAGAGAATACTATAGACATCAAGAAAGCCAGTCAATTGATTATTGACAAATTTTTCCAACTTTTGATAAACAGGGCAAAAAAGGGGTTGTATATACAGTGGGACAAAAAAGTATTTAGTCAGCCACCAATTGTGAAAGTTCTCCCACTTAAAAAGATGAGAGAGGCCTGTAATTTTCATCATAGGTACACTTCAACTATGACAGACAAAATGATTTAAAAAATCACATTGTAGGATTTTTAATGAATTTATTTGCAAATTTTGGTGGAAAATAAGTATGCAAATTACAGGCCTCTCATCTTTTTAAGTGGGAGAACTTGCACAATTGGTGGCTGACTAAATATTTTTTTGCCCCACTGTAGAAGATAGCCCTAAGACATGAAGTTCAGTCAATCCGGAATATTTCAAGAACTTTGAAAGTTTCTTCAAGTGCAGTCACAAAAACCATCAAGGGCTATGATGAAACTGGCACTGATGAGGACCGCCACAGGAAAGGAAGACCCAGAGTTACCACTGCTGCAGAGGATAAGTTCATTAGAGTTACTAGCCTCAGAAATGGCAGCCCAAATAAATGCTTCACAGAGTTCAAGTAACAGACCCATCTCAAAATCAACTGTTCAGAGGAGACTGCGTGAATCAAGCCTTCATGGTCGAAAGGATCATATTGGTGACCACAGGGCAACAGGTTTGAATCCTAATGCGCTCTACTCGCCCATGTGAGTAATGACACAACATCACCTGAATCCCTTCAGTAAATTATTTAAAATGACTGTTGAATAAAGACATCTCAAATCTGTGAGGAAATCTTTAAAATAATTGCCAACTGAAAGCTATGCCTCAGTCTCTATATCCCTTTTCAAATCAACCTTTTCTGCCTGCAACTGTTATTGACTTTTTTTGAGAATAGTTTTTTATGCATTTTATTTTATTTTCAGTGCTACCTAAGTCAGGTCGAGTGCTCCTGGGTAGCTTGGTAGTTAAATTGTATTGGAAAAGAGGAAAGTTCAATAATGAAAAAGTCAGGAGGAAAATCATTCACTATCACGCTTCATCAAACCCAAGCTCAAGAGTAAAACATGAGAGTTGTCAGCAATCTATCTTGCGACGCAGGAAATGGAACGGTTCATTTAGTTAAGAAGTGGAACATAAAATGCATTAATTCAAACCGGAATAATTCATGTTGGAGCTGAGGTGTGGTAGGATGAAGAGGGTGCTATAGGTCATAGGAGTCACCAGCCTCGACTGACCTAGCCTGGCAGCAGACCCAGAACTTCTCTGACGTCCATGCCAACCCACTGGCGTACCACCTCACTGATACTTGCAAATGCTGCTGCTATAGCAATGTGGAAATGTCAATAGAAATACTCACAAGAAGTCAACAGAATGTTGAAAATCTGAATTACAGTGAAAACTCAAAATTTAGTGTCACGGCGGGCTACGTGTGTAGAGAGGAATCAGGCGCAGAGAGCAGAGAGGTCCAGGGGAAAGATGCACTAATGCAGCACCAAAAATGAAATGCCCAAACACGCAGGGCGCAAACACTGACCAACCCATAACAACGGGAAACAAGGTCCAGAGCACTAACAACACCAACGACACAACGTGAACATCAAAATAATCCCGGACAACAAAGGGGCGGGTTCCATACGCTAAATAGGAAAGCAAATCAAGCACACACAAAACAGGAACAGGTGTAACAAATGAGACAAAACTAACCCAAAAGAAAAAGGGATCGGTGGCCCAACTTCGGTGGGACCGTAGACAGAGCTGTAGCTACATGTGAGGACAACTAAGGTCCGAACCTCTGTAAAAATAATTTTTAGAATGACTGACATGAAGTTCAGTCAATTCGGATCTTCCTTTGGTAGATCTTTGGTAGTCCAAATTTGAGATTGTCTTTGTGTGATGATGGTTGCTGAAAATGGGCCTCTGTGCGCCTATGTAGATATTCTATTAAAAATCTGCCGTTTCCAGCTACAATAGTAATTTACAAGATTGAAACTTCTTCAGGCTAGGGTCTATTTTTCTCCACATCTTGTTTGAACGACGTGCCCAAAGTTAACTGCCTGTTACTCAGACCCAGAAGCCAGGAAAGGCATATCATTTGTACCATTGGATAGAAAACACATTGAAGTTTGTAGAAATGTTAAAATCATGTATGAGACTATAACACAATTGATGTGGTAGGTGAAAATCCAAAGAAAAACCAGCCAGAATTGTTTTTTTCAGAGCCCATACTCTTTCAATGGAATGCTATGCAATTCCAGCTCCCAGATTGCAATTCCTATGGCTTTCACTAGAGGTCTCTATTCGGGTCCCGAATAGACGCGAGACTCCGGCAGCACCAGACAGGCGGGAGACTCCAGCAGCATCGTAGTGAAGGGCGACTCGAGCAGCGGCATAGTGAAGGGCGACTCCGGCAGCGGCGTAGTGAAGGGCGACTCCGGCAGCTCCTGATTGACGGGCGGCTCCGGCAGCTCCTGATTGACGGGCGGCTCCGGCAGCTCCTGATTGACGGGCGGCTCCGGCAGCTCCTGATTGACGGGCGGCTCCGGCAGCTCCTGATTGACGGGCGGCTCCGGCAGCTCCTTACTGACGGGCGGCTCTGGCAGCTCCTGACTGACGGGCGTCTCTGGCAGCTCCTGACAGACGGGCAGCTCTGGCAGCTCAGGACAGACGGGCGGCTCTGGCAGCTCATGACAGACGGGCAGCTCTGGCCTGGAGAGAGAACCTGGAGGGAGAAGACGGAGAGACAGCCTGGTGCGTGAGGCTGCCACAAGACCCACCAGGCTGGGGAGACCTACAGGAGGCCTGGTACGTGGCGGAGGCACCGGATGGACCGGGCTATGGGGGAGCACTGGACCTCTGGTGCGAAGCCTTGGTACCACTCCTCCAGGCTGGATGACCACTTTAGCCTGAACCATCCAGAGTGCAGGCACAGGTTGAACCGAGCTGTGGGTGAGCACTGGTGATCTGGTGCATAGGACGCGCTGCATCCTCCCAGCGCCCCGGAGACACAGCATGCAGAGCAGGCGACCAGACACGCTGTAAGGCGACCAGACACGCTGTAAGGCGACCAGACACGCTGTAAGGACATCAGGGATAAAATTGACCTCTACAGAAGTTTACATACACTAAGTTGACTGTGCCTTTAAACAGCTTGGAAAATTCCAGAAAATGATGTCATGACTTTAGAAGCTTCTGATAGGCTAATTGACATAATTTGAGTCAATTGGAGGTGTACCTGTGGATGTATTTCACGCCTGAAGATACCACGTTCATCTGTACAAACAATAGTACGCAAGTATAAACACCATGGGACCACGCAGCTGTAACACCACGCGTTCTGTCTCCTAGAGATGAACGTACTTTGGTGCGAAAAGTGCGAATCAATCCCAGAACAACAGCAAATGACCTTGTGAAGATGCTGGACGAAACAGGTACAAAAGCAAGGAAGAAGCCACTGCTCCAAATCTGCCATAAAAATGCCAGATTACGGTTTGCAACTGCACATGCGGACAAAGATCGTACTTTTAGGAGAAATGTCCGCTGGTCTGATCAAACAAAATAGAACTGTTTGGTCATAATGACCATCATTATGTTTGGAGGAAAAGGGGGATGCTTGCAAGCGGAAGAACACCATCCCAACCTTGAAGCACGGGGGTGGCAGCATAATGTTGTGGGGGTGCTTTGATGCAGGAGGGACTGGTGCACTTCACAAACTAGATGGCATCATGAGGGAGGAAAATTATGTGGATATATTGAAGCAACATCTCAAAACATGGGACCAACACTTTACAAGTTCCGTTGAAATGCCTGTATATATACATTTGGGTGCCTCCCAGGTAGCACAGTGGTCTAAGGCACTGCATCACAGTGCTAGCTGTGCACAGCGCATGCTGACCAGGTTGCTAGGTGTACAGTGTTTCCTCTGACACATTGGTGCGGCTGGCTTCCGGGTTGGATGTGCGTTGTGTCAAGAAGCTTGGTTGGGTTGTGTTTCAGAGGACGCATGGCTCTTGACCTTCGCCTCTCCCAAGCCCGTACGGGAGTTGCAGCAATGAGACCAGACAGTAACTACTACCAATTGGGGAGAAAAAAGGGGGGGTTAAAATATATATATATATTTGAACTCAGTAGGGTTCTCAACTTACTGTTGAGAGTTGGTATAGTAGAATACAAAAGGTGCAATTTCAAAACTTAGTTGTGCATTAGCAGTTTTCCTCTTGTTATCTAGATCACCTGTGCTCCACACAGAGAGACACGTACAAAGCTCTCCCTCGCCCTTAATTTGGCAAATCTGACCATAATTCTATCCTCCTGATTCCTGCTTACAAGCAAAAATTTAAGCTGGAAGCACCAGTGACTCTATCAATAAAAAAGTGGTCAGATGAAGCAGATACTAAAATACAGGACTGGTTTGCAAGCACAGACTGGACTATGTTCCGGCATTCTTCCTGTGGCATTGAGGAGTACACCACATCTGTCGTTGGCTTCATCAATAAGTGCATCGATGACGTCGTCCCCACAGTGACGTACATACATACCCCAACCAGAAGCCATGGATTACAGGCAACATCCGCACTGAACTAAAGACTAGAGCTGCCGCTTTCAAGGAGCAGGACTCTAACCCGGAAGCTTATAAGAAAACCCGCTATGCCCTCCGACAAACCATCAAACAGGCAAAGTGTCAATACAGGACTAAGATCGAATCGTACAACATCGGCTTCGGTCGGATGTCGCAGGGCTTGCAAACCATTACAGACTACAAAGGGAAGCACAGCCGAGAGCCTACAAGACAAGCTAAACTACTTCTATGCTCGCTTCAAGGCAAGCAACACTGAAACATGCATGAGAGCACCAGCTGTTCTGGATGACTGTGTGATCACGCTCTCCGCAGCCGATGTGAGTAAGACCTTTAAACAGGTCAACATTCACAAGGCCGCAGGGCCAGATGGATTACCAGGACATGTACTGCGAGCATGCGCTGACAAACTGGCAGGTGTCTTCACTGACATTTTCAACCTCTCCCTGTCCGAGTCTGTAATACCAACATGTTTTACGCAGACCACCATAGTCGCTGTGCCCAAGAAAAGTAAGGTAACCTGCCTAAATAACTACTGACCCATAGCACTCACATCTGTAGCCATGAAATGCATTGAAAAGCTGGTCATGGCTCACATCAACACCATTATCCCAGAAACCCTAGACCCACTCCAATTTGCATACCGAACGATGACGACGATGATGTAATCTCTATTGCACTCCACACTACCCTTTCCCACCTGGACAAAAGGAACACCTATGTGAGAATGCTATTCATTGACTACAGCTCAGCCCTCAACAACATAGTGCCTTAGCTAATCAATAAGCTAATAAGCTAATCAATAAGCTAAGGACCCTGGGACTAAGCACCTCACTCTGCAACTGGATCCTAGACTTCCTGACAGGCCAACCCAGGTGGTAAGGGTAGGTAACAACACATCCGCCACGCTGATCCTCAACACGGGGGCCCCTCAGGGGTGTGTGCTCAGTCCTCTCCTGTACTCCCTGTTCACTCATGACTGCATGGCCAGACACAACTCCAAAACCATCATTCAATTTGCTGTTGACACAACAGTGGTAGGCCTGATCACCGACAATGAAGAGAAAGCCTATAGGGAGGAGGTCAGAGACCTGACCTTGTTATGCAAGGACAACAACCTCTCCCTCAACGTGATCAAGACAAAGGAGATGATTGGGGACTACAGGAAAAGGAGGACCGAGCACGCCCCCCATTCTCATCGACGGGGCTGTAGTGGAGCAGGTTGAGAGCTTCATGTTCCTTGGTGTCCACATTACCAACAAACTAACATGGTCCAAGCACACCAAGGCAGTCATGAAGAGGGCACGACAAAACCTATTCCCCCTCAGGAGACTGAAAAGATTTGGCATGGGTCCACAGATCCTCAAAAGGTTTTACAGCTGCACCATCAAGAGCATCCCAACAACTGCATTGTTGGTTAGGGGCTTGTAAAGAAGCATTTCACTGTAAGCTGTTGTATTCCGCACATGTGACTAATAAAATGTGATTTGATTTGAAATCAAATCACCTTGTAGAGTCCATGCCCCGACAAATTGAGGCTGTTATGTGTGCAACTCCATAATAAGAAGGTTTTTCAAATGTTTGATATACTCAATGTATGTTGGTTGTTTTTTGTCAATTTCAATTCACCGCAGAATTTGTTTTTGCTGTGTGCTTGACTGTGTAATGGTCCAATGAAGAACCACTATTTCAGAGTAATTCTATTCGGTTTTGAAACACTTTATGTGTATCATGACGCTTACGTTGGGTTTACATTCAAACACCCTCCAAACACCAAATATCAGGTTAGGTGCATTACTTTCCATGGTTTTAATACACAATGACGGTGTTTTGAGTCTTTCTATTTTTACAGTGCATGTAATCTTATTCAAATCCAAATTATGCTGCCCACTTCTCTTAACATCCATGACCCTCTCCTCCAATTGGCAGTTATTGCAGTGTAACATGTCCACGCATCTCTCATCTCTGGCTCTACTACGCATTTGTCTCCCTGCCGCTATGAAAATACTAAATTAGACCAAGTAGCCGTCTGCTGCTTACTTGGGCATCGGTCCTCTCCAAGCATAACATAATCTCCCCGGGGCAAAGTTCAAAACATTTATCTTTTCATGCCTTCTCTCTATTCCTTAGCTTTTTGTTATCGCCTGCAATTTCTGTGATCTCCTATCTTGTGTTTAGGAGTTGTTGTGGAAGTGTAGGCACCTGATCACTGTCGCTGTTACCTCCTGGGAAGATCGTTGAGGGATAGCTGGGGTCAGAGGGAGGTCATGGGTCATTCCCACGCATGGCAGGCCCATCTGTGACCATATCCCAGACTGCACTTCAAGGACCATGTGGTTGTTACCTTGAACAAGGGGGCTTCACGGTCATTACTTACTTTCATGGTTGTTACTAGGCTACCTTGCCATGCTGGAGAAAAGCACAAATGAGAAGAAAATACCTTACCCGAACCTTAACCCTATGTAAAGCACATACAGTAGAGCTCATTTACTTGCTCAGCGGCCCGCAGTTCTGATGTCAATTCCACTGTAGCATGGCTGGGGATTCATTACATGGCTATTGGATAGTACAGGACTTATTCCTCAAAAACCCAGTGATATTGGAAACTGACCTTCTGTGTCGGCCATTTTATTCAGCAGAAAATAATTACGTGCCAAAAGACAATATTCTTTGTGTTACAGTGGATTCTAGAGTGGCCTAACTACAGTTTCTACCATAGAAATGCTTCATACTCTGTGTATGGGTACCGGATTTCACTTATGAACTGAGCTATGTGGGCTCATCTGAAATGGATCTGTGGTCAGCTTCGGCTCAAAACTAGTTCGCTGTTCTTAGAAGATATTACTTTTACATTATAAATAGTATATTTTAATACAAAGGAAACATTATTCAAATCGCTTATTAAATACATTAAACGCCACAGTTAAGATGAATGACACTGTAAAACATGTTTGCCACTAAGTGAGTCAAATCTAAGCATCTTAGAATTGCACAGTGCTGTTCAGATTAGTTAAGGATGTTACATAAAGCATATTTTCGCATTTCGGCAGATTTGTTCAAACAAAAGCAATGAGAAAGTCAAATCCATTGTGAACAGGATTGAGTGATTACATTGCAAATTTGTATTCTTTATGCGCTGGGCTTTGAAGTAAAATATTTTAGTTGTCAAAATAGAAATGGAAGAGGGGGAGTTTTGTGGGGAAAATGGGCAACTCTCTCAGTGTGTGTCATAGACTGTGACAGAAAGCTGGAGTCAGTGAAAAAGGAGTGAGGAGAAAGTCAAGATGATAGAGAGCGAACAATGGCGAAGATCATACTGAATTGAAACCTTGCAAATAATGACTTAAAATTAAGAGTCATTTAGAAACAGGAGTTTGAGATACAATGCATATTCTGAGAAATGGTTATATTGTGCAGTTATTTAGCATCCACAAATAGCGCATTAACTGATTATTAGCAGCAATTTGTGCAGTTAGAAGGGCTAATATGTATGTGATGGCATGGTCGTTACATTTTCCCTATAAGTTCATTGAGAATCATTAGAAGACAGGTACTGCTATTAGTGTTCCTAAAGGTCGGGACGTATATCATATCGGAATGGTCAGTCCGGTTTTACACTGAACAAAAATCGAAACGCAACATGTAAAGTGTAAGTCCCATGTTTCATGAGCTGAAATAAAAGATCCCAGAAATGTTCCGTACACACAAAAAAGCCTATTTAAAAAAAATGTTGTGCACAAATTTGTTTACATCCCTGTTAGTGATCATTTCTCATTTGCCAAGTAAATCCATTACACCTGACAGGTGTGGCATATCAAGAAGCTGATTAAACAACATTATCTTTACACAGGTGCACCTTGTGCTGGTGACAATAAAAGACCACACTAAAATGTGCAGTTTTGTCACAAAACACAATGCCACAGATGTCTCCACCAGAGCTGTTGCCAGATAATTGAATGTTCATTTTTCTTACATAAGTTGCCTCCACGTCATTTTTGTGAATTTGGCAGAACGTCCAACCGGCATCACAACCATAAATCAAGTGTATGGCGTTGTGTGGGTGAGCGGTTTGCTGATGCCAACATTGTGAACAAAGTGCTCCATGGTGACAGTGGCCTGCATACTCACCAGACATGTCACCCATTGAGCATGTTTGGGATGCTCTGGGTCGACGTGTATGACAGCGTGTTCCAGTTCCCGCCATTATCCAGCAACTTCACACAGCCACTGAAGAGGAGTGGGAAAACATTCCACAGACCACAATCAACAGCCTGATCAACTCTATGCAAAGGAGATGTGTTGTGCTGCATGAGGCAAATGGTGGTCACAGCAGATACTGACTGGTTTGCCTATCTGTATTCCCAGTCATGTGAAATCCATAGTTTAGATCCTAATGAATGTATTTCAATTGACTGATTTCCTTATGTGAACTGTAACTCTGAAAAATCTTTCAATTGTTGCTTGTAGCATTCATATTTTTGTTCAGTATAGCTGCAGCCACTAGACTTGATCCATCACCAGAATTCCCCTTTCTCAGAGCTTAACAGTTTGTACTACTACAGCTATAACAGTGTCAACATCGACATCTACTGTACAGCATGTCAGACCCCCCGAAGACTTGGTAGCCCTCCTCACCTCCTTTGTCACTTGTGCGCGTGCATGCACGCATGTTCCATCCATTATTTTACCTTGATGTAGAAATTGGACAAACAGCACAAGGCTAGAAGCATGCATACATCACAACAAGTTTCATTGCACACGAAGAGAAAAACACAGAGAGATAAGGAGTCATATCTGTCACATCTGTTCTTCCCCCGCCCGCCTCACACACAGACTGGTATTATGTGATCCGTTTTCAAGTAAGTGACATGTACAATTGGGTGTGCTGTTTATGCATTGAATGTCTCGCAGCGGCATGTTCATTGTTTGCCCGTCTTCATGTATGTGTGACATTTACCACAATTAAAAACACAATTAAAAGTCGCTTTTTTATTAAAACAATTAAAGGTTATTGTTTACATTTCAAACGTTGTATATTTAGCCTATTGTTGAAGCATAAAACATCACATAGGGACATTCACAACAAGACATACTTTTAAGAAGCTTTTATATGCTCAGCGGGAACGATTTCATGGAAGTGACCTTCGTCTTTTTGTTCTCCAGATGAGATTTGTAGTTCAATATTTAATCAATTCCAGCGGCTTTCTGTTTGATGCTTTCTGCCATTGTGAGGCGTTTTGATTAACCCTAAGGGGCAGGGGTAGGCAACTAGATTCAGCCGTGGGCTAATTTTTGTCGGAGCGCGTGGTCAGTGGCCAGAACATAATTATAATAATGTGTACACTGCAAATTGACCACAACTAAGGCCAAAAAATTATTTTACAAAATGTATTTTGAAATGACAATAATTTCAAAGCTTGATTACATTGAGATCATATTCGTGGGAATACTACAGATTTCCTTTTGCTGAATTCTTGGTGATTTTACTGTCTTTTTTGACCAGAAATGAAAATATTATATAACCTCTTCACACACAATGAGGCAGAGGAGGGAGAACCTTTGCTGTTTGACAAGTTTGAGATGAGTGCTATGGTGAGTTGTCCCAGAGGACAGGGCACTTGAGAAAACTGAAATTAATTTGAAGGATGTTATGAAACACTGTTTCTACAGAGGCAGGATTTGCAACTTTAGTATGCATCGTTAACATGACATTTAATCAGTGGTATAAAGTATTTAAGTAAAAATACTTTAAAGTACTTCTTAAGTAGTTTTTTGGGGGATATCTGTACTTTACTTTACTCTTTATATTTTTGACTAATTTTACTTTTACTTCACTACATTCCTCAAGAAAATAATGTACTTTTCACTCCATACATTTTCCCTGACACCCAAAAGTAGTCGTTACATATTAAATTCTTAGCAGGACAGAAAATGGTCAAATTCACGCACTTATCAAAATAACATTCCTGGTCATCCCTAATGCCTCTGATCTGGTGGACTCATTCACCACAAATGCTTTGTTTGTAAATTATGTGTGTGAGTGTTGGAGAGTGCCCCTGGCTATCCATACATAAAAAAAATAAAAAAATTGTGCCGTCTGGTTTTCTAAATATAAATATTTTTTAATAATTCATACATTTACTTTTGATACTTAAGTTTATTTAAAACCAAATACTTTTAGACTTTTACTCAAATAGTATTTTACTGGGTGACTTTCACTTTAACTTGAGTCATTTTCTAGTAAAGTATCTTTACTTTTACTCAAGTATGACATTTGGGTACTTTTTCCACCACTGCATTTAATGTTATTCGAAACTATAAATAGTTAAGTTTCGAAGTACTTTACAGGTCAGAAATTGAGACATACACTCAGATACAAGCAATCTCACTGTATATTTTGAACATGGTATAGTGGGGAGTGGGGTAAGTTGAGTCAAAGGGGTAAGTTGAGCGACCCGTGTTTGAAGGAAACCATACACAAAATGTATAATTTTACCAAATATTTAGGAAGAGGTCATCATTTCATGATCAAGGAAGAAGCCCCATGGAAAAAAGTGATAAGCAAGTTAAGTCCACAAAACTGATTTTCACCAAGTCAAATTAATTTATTGTGTTAGACATTTCGTGATGCTTGTATCTAAACCAAAATAGATAATTTTAAGAGTGTTCTACAGTATACATCAGTTGGGGTCTCTATAAGCTTCAATATAAGGTCCTAAACCAACATGAAAGTGCATCCTTGTAGCTGTGTGAGATAATGTAGTCTAAATGTTTGCCATGGGGTAAGTTGAGCCAATGGCCATGGAGTAAGTTGAGAAAATTGAAGTGTTTTCTTCGCAGACGTAATGCAATGTATTATCACTGGGATATGAGGTAACAGCAGGGCCTGGCCTATGTTAAAAGTATTTTAAAAAGTACAAAGTGTTTGCTAGGTGTGTTAAAAGATGCTTAAAATGACTAAAATACAAAAAGGTGATTGTTTTGAATTGTGTTTGGGAAAGAAAGATAGACATGGTTTTATATACTGTAGGTAGTGGTAATATTTTATAGACGGCTTAACTTACCCTGGTCTGCGGCTCAATTTACCCCCAACCCGGTGTAAATTGTGCCAAGAAATGTACCCCATACCCGGGGTAAATTGTGTTGTTGTTGTTGTTTTGGATTTGAAATGATACAATGACAATGGGGTTAAAGTGTAGACGGTCTGATTTAAGGGTATTTTCATCCATATCGGATGAACCGTTTAGAAACAGTTACAGCACATTTTGTACATAGTCTCCCCATTTTAGGAAACCAAAAGTATTGGGACAAATTCACTTCTATGTGTATTTTTAAAGTTGTCAAAAGTTTAGTATTTGGTCCCATATTCCTAGCATGCAATGATTACATCAAGCTTGTGACTCTACAAACTTGTTGGATGCATTTGCTGTTTGTTTTGGTTCTGTTTCAGATTATTTGGTGCCCAATAGAAATTCATGGTAAATCATATATTGTCTCATTTTGGAGTCACTTTTATTGCAAATAAGAATAGAATATGTTTCTAAACACTTCTACATTCATTAGGATGCTACCGTTATTACAGATGGTCCTGAATGAATCGTGATTAATGATGAGTGAGAAAGTTAGACGCACAAATATCATACCCTAAAGACATGCTAACCTCTCACCATTACAATAACAGGGGAGGTTAGCATTTTTGGTGGGTATGATATTTATGCCTCTGCCACTTTCTCACTCATCATTAATCATGATTCAGTCAGGACTATCGGTAAACATGGTAGCATCAACAAATCAAAGAAATCAGCTGTAATCAAAGTCAAAAATAGGATATACATAGTTGATAGCACGTTATACTGTATATCATTATTATCAAACAGGCGAATGAGGAACTTTACTCTCTGACATGATAGAAAGGATATTTAAGAAATGTTTTAACCACGGATAAACAGCTGGGTTGACCCTGTATTAAACTATAAATATCTATTCACACTCCTGTTACCTGACAGTTATTTCAATGTCAAGGCACATACAGTATATTCATTTGTCCAAAGCTGTATTTTTACCCCACCAACAGAAAACTCATACTATACACTAAATGAAACATTATGGGTTATCTAAAAACTTGCCATTGGCTTGAAATCCAGTTGTTGCTGTTCAATTGTTAAGCGGTAATTAGGTCTTTTTAGAATGCTAGAACATGAGTCATTGCGTTGTTAACTGACTTACAGACAGATTCATTTCACCAGTGCATTGGAATCTCACAGAGCTGAATGTGTTGACTATTACTGCAAGTGCAATGTGTGTGCATTACAGAGTCAAGGTAAGAGTGAAGGTAAGAGTTGTATCTGCCGCCCCAATGGTTTACAGTACTTAGTCACTTACAGAACAAGATGACTGTGTTTCAAGATGTCAATGACCTAAGGAGGCCAGGATCTCAAGTCATGGCTTGTACAGAAAGAGGTCTGATACTAATTTTTACCATAGGTTCATGAGATGAACTAGAACAGCCCAACAACCTTTGAAACTGCTGTTCACTTATTGGTTTTGTGAAACTTCCCAGAACATTGGTTAGGTCGCATCAAATGTTCTCATGACACAAAAACAGTCCGGTCGTGGTGACGATTAAAGAATTGTTTGTATAAAACATTTGCCTGATGTTGCAAGAATGTTCCTAGAACACATTTCATCTGTTCTTTAATGGTTCCCAGAATGTTTATTTAGGTTGTGGGAACAGTCTGGTAAAAACAATGTGGAGAAGTCACAAAAGATATGTTCCCAAAACACAAAAACTGTCCAGTTGTGTGGATGATTCTACAATGTTTCTATTAGGGTGCAGAAAACGTTATTTCGATGTTGCAAGAATGTGGACAGAACAACCTTTCTGAGTTCTTTAAAGGTTCCTAGAAAGTGTAATTAGGTTGTTGGAGCAGTGTGGGTACATTACAAGAGGATAGGTTCCCAAAACATAAAATATGCTCAGTGGTGATGACATTCATGCAATGTTTAAGTTAGGTTGCACAAGACATTCCGTTAATGTTGTAAGAATTAAATTGTCCGTTTTTATTAACACAACCTAATAGAGTGCAATGAGAAAAGTAAAGACCCTCCCCCCAACCAAACCCTCCCTTCACCTGGACAATGCTGGGCCAATTGTGCGCCGCCCTATGGGACTTCCGATCACAACCGGTTGTGATACAGCCCATGATCAAACCTGGGTCTGTAGTGATCCTGCATACATTTTCATACTGATCCCCTGTGGGAATTGAACCCACAACCCTGGTGTTGCAAGCACCATGCTCTACCAACTGAGCCACACCAACTTAGCCACATTGGACATGACATCACTATATACCATTCATCAGACCATCGTATAACCGAGATCAATTGAAATCAATAAAAAAAATGATGTAAAGAAATACTTTAAAAAAAAGTATAAATCTCATCAAGGATAAGCTCTGGGCTGCATAATCAACACAGTGACGTCATTGATAAGTGGATTGTTTTTGTGATTATATCGCCTTTAGTTTTGAGGACAGGGAGGATGCTCTGCAGGCACTCCAAGGTGCTTGCGCACGACAGTCAAAGCTCCACGTACGAGCTGCGGATTATGATGCGGCTTAAGTGCTAGTCATCACATCCTCTGGGTGGCCAGAATTAACCTTGTCGAG
Source organism: Oncorhynchus mykiss (assembly GCF_013265735.2). NCBI lineage: Eukaryota > Metazoa > Chordata > Actinopteri > Salmoniformes > Salmonidae > Oncorhynchus > Oncorhynchus mykiss. The sequence continues at coordinate 25,026,219 of NC_048573.1, read as the reverse complement.
TTCTGATGACAGCACCTCTCTGACGCTTACCATTTCATCCTAATTAGCCTACACGTAGCACACTATACTGCAAAAAGTTTGTGAGGAGTTGCAAAGACAAAGGTGGTTAACTGGTAATGTTGTTCTGAGCCTACCTTGAGCCATGGGTACCTCCCCGAATATTCAATTTCACCCTAGCTAGTCTACACGACTCATAGCACACTGTACTGCGGCGAGTTACAAAGACAAAGGTCATTAACTTATAATGTTGTTCTGTACCTTGAGCCTTGTTTGTGCCTCTGGAATCTTCCATGAAGACATCACAGAGCCGGTCTTGTGTCCCCCACTGGCAGTAATTCTGTCAAGGAAGGGCCTAACACAGACAATAAACAGCATTGAGTATTCCCATTCACGTTATTCATTTATTTTCTTATTTGAACTTTATTCATTCCAGATTTATTTCGGGAACATCACTTCTATAGTTTTAGCAACAACAACATTCTCATCAAGGTGGGGTCAAACAATTTGAAATAGTGTAACATCAGTATAACATGTGTATCATAGAGAGACAGAGAGAGAGAGAGAGAGAGAGAGAGAGAGAGAGAGAGAGAGAGAGAGAGAGAGAGAGAGAGACCAAATCAAGAGAGCATCAACTAGTGGAGCAGCAGTAACAACAACAGAAAGAAAGAAAGAAAGAAAGAAAGAGGGTATTATACATTAAAAACAACGAGATTAGGACATCTCTCCTCCACAATGCCTACTGGGTCCTGCCTGTAAGAGCTACTTTCTGTGGGACATTAGGGGCTGTAATCGAGTTACGTTCAACGAGGCCAATGACCAAGGCCCAATGACCAGGACGGAAAGGTCAGTGGCCAAGGTTTATTGGGTTGCCAGGCGTTTGGAAATGTTACCCAGCCCTCCAGGCCTTGACCATTCACAACAAATCACGTCCGACAGCTAAACTGATAAGCTGCTATTTGTGGAGGCATAGCATTTACTTAGAATCGATGCAGGTTGAAGGTTGGAGCGCCAATGTGCGTCAAAGACCATTTTAAAACACTTGGAGACCATTTCCAAACACTTATGAGGACGAGCATGACACCTATGAGTTGACATGCTTGGCATGATTGCCATGATAGTCATGATGCTTACTCACAGAGATGCTTTAGTGGAGGGGGTATGTATGAGGTCTTTACCATTCTTACATAAGCATAATATGACACTCAACATTAGTACTACATGTCATTTGAATTGACACGTGCATTATTTTACTTTCACATTGCGTGCAACACACTGAACGAGTGCAAAGGCATTCAAATGTCAAACAAATGTGTCAAGTGTGTCACGCTTCTGTTTTCCGGTGCTCAACTGAAAGCCTTTTCAAGTGTGACTCCTTCCTTTCTGCCGTCTACACCTAGCTGCATGAACGACTCAAGAGCAAAACAATTATTAATGTAGATCGAAACAACTTCGGGTAAAAAAGGCGATTAAGTAAATCGACAATGATGTTGATCGATAAAGTCAATGGCTAAAATACCTCCGTGGCTAAAGTATTGTATCTATTACATCACTCAATATGTACTTTTGTAAAGTTGACCCGCACAGTGCCTTCCGGGGGGGCTTTGAAAGGGTTTGTTGGGGAAACTGATGGAGACAGGATGGGGAAAGAGGGGGCCTATCACCTGGTTCTAATCATAGAGCTGGTTGTTATGCATTTACACCTCCAGGGGGGTTTCTTTCCATCTGCCCTTCACTCCTCTAGTTAGCCAGCCCTCTTTTCTCTCTCCTGCACGTAATTATCAAGTAAAAACAACAGATAAGGGTGAGATATTGGTGACCTTTTGGATGGAAAAAGTAACAAAAAGGGATGGAGAAAAGCAGAGGGGAAAAAGTGAGAAAGGTCATTGTGTGGTCATGTTGTCATGAGAGAACTGACATGGTGTTATGCTGACTCATTCCCGACCATGTCACTATATACTCTGGAAATCTAATATCATCATATTCTCAATGTTATTAACTAAAGCTTATTAAACCATGCCCAGGCTCGGCTATTCCTGTGTTGTCCGCTCACTGTGTTTGATGATAAGGTGCGAATAAGGCTCAGTCTCCCTCTGTTGTTGAATTTTTTATTGAATTTGGTGGTTTATTTATTTTAAGTTGTTTGAAAAACCAGGAATTTAGACTGCTATTAAGCCGAGTAAGTATTTTCCAGCAGAATTGCGCCTGAATAATTGAGAAGTGTGCAGTTATTTGAATTTGTTTTTGACGAGACGTAAGATTGACAAATCAAACATCAGGTCTCATTTTCAGGTCTACATAACTAATTCAACAGTTGTTATTTTCTCCAAAGCTAAAAGCCAGAGGGTTTCAGAGACAAAAAAACTCACTGAACTCGTTAAATGCTCTCTCTCATAGGTCAGCTACATCCTTGCTTTCATAGGCACCTCACATTGTAGTAGGAATCCTGCTTGGTGAGAGGAGGCTTGAACCAAAGATTATGGATATACTGACAATATACTGTACATGTCTTTCCACCCTAACAATGGGAGTTGTTGTCCACAAAGGGGCACGGCAGGCTGTCCAGCTCCCGCCTATCCTGTCTTTGGATTGGTGGATACATCTCATTATTGTAATCCTTTTAAAAATTTTGATGAGGATTGTTGACGTCAACCGCATTGCATTCAAGGGAGAGAGATGCTATTTTACTAGCCTCATGCCATGAATATGAATAGCCATCTCAAGACAACTCCAATATAAAGTCTACTTATAGCAGTACACTCGTAACAACTTAAGCATTCCAAAACTACTATTCGATCAAACAAACCTTACGTATCAAATAAGCCATTCATTTTTTTGTTGACCAACTTCTACACTCTCATTGACCTCCATACAAAAGCTTCTTGCTTGGTGGGAGAAATAACAACAAAAAACGGCACCTGCCAGAGGGAGACAGATTTTCCCCAGTTGGGCCTCTCTTCGTCTCTGCTTGAACATACAGTATTATGCATGCCAATCAAAAGAGGCAGGAGAATCACTTCAAACACACTTGAGTGACAGAAAGATTTCACTACACTTGATTGGTCTTACTGCGGGGCAGACAGAGCAGTCGGTTGGCATGGCATCCTGAGGAAACCTCAGACCCATCTCCCTCTGGCTCGGAGCCTCGGATGAGGAGACCTCAACCTTTCCCATTTCAACAACAATCAATCTAAGTGTTAGTCAAAGTTTAAATGAAACTTCAAATACATTGAATGATGTGGTTGGCGGGTTGACTGTAAGTTAGACCATATGTGTATTATTTCACATCCCGGAACACTTTTTACTTGGCCAAGATCCCAAGCTTGTGGGTATCTAGGTCTGTCTGCCTGTCCATGGGTTACCATGGTGACCTGGTTTGCCTAAAGCCCAACAAGCCAGTGTTTACAGTAAAACCAGGCTACACAATCCTAGAAATCAACGGAGACCACGGAGTTACTTGTGGGATTTACAAACAGCAGAAACAGTGCGAGAGCAAGCAGCAGTTCTGATAAAAGCTTACCATCTGCCATGTTGGGAGACTAAAGTGGTGTTAATTACAGCTCTGCTGTAGCTGGGTGATTTGGGGATGAGGCTCAGCTGTGTGGCTTTGGACAACGTTTGCCTGGTCTGTGGTGCTGATTTTGGCCAAGTCATATTGGCGTTGTGGTTTTCTGCCTATGTAGTCGATTCATAATGTTTTTATGAATAATTCACATCATGTTTGAGTAAAACATGTGAGCACGCTGTCTACATAGACCCAGAGGTATTGAAAATAATACACTGCGCCTGTGTCAAGTGAAGTTTATTTGCCATACGCACAGGATACTTGCTTGCAGGTTCACTCTCGACAATGCCGCATAGTAAGAATTTTAAAAAAGGAACAATCAAATAGATTTAGCTCGATGGAATAGAAATAGAGTACATTTTTCAGAAATATAAATACAGGTAGGCATTTAAACAATTTAAAGGGGGCAAACATTTACAGTAGAATATTTACACGTGCCAGGAAGGCGGGATTGAGAGCAAATTGTTGAATGTGCAATAATAGGATGTAATAGCTGGAGTCGTGGATATGTACCGTGAAAGTATGTGTGTGTGTGCGTCCGTGTGTGTATACAGTATGTGTTTACTTTGTACGTACTGTATGTGTGCTAAGGTGTGAGCTCCAGTGCAAGGAGACTGTTGGTATGCAGGGGGTCGGTCCTGATTCAGGTGTTCAGCAGTCAGATGGCTTGAGGGTAAAAACTGTCTCTGAGCCTGGAGGTCCGGATCTCGATGCACCGATACCATGATAAAGGAGTAAACAGTCAGTCCGTGGCTGGCGTGTGTTTTTTATTTTTTATTTTACCTTTATTTAACCAGGCAAGTCAGTTAAGAACAAATTCTTATTTTCAATGACGGCCTGGGAACAGTGGGTTAACTGCCTGTTCAGGGGCAGAACGACAGATTTGTACCTTGTCAGCTCGGGGGTTTGAACTCACAACCTTCCGGTTACTAGTCCAACGCTCTAACCACTAGGCTACCCTGCCGCCCTGTGTGCGTCCTTGATGATGTTGCAGACCTTCCTGAGGAACCGCTTGGAGTAAATGTCCTCTATGGGTGGGAGCTGGGCCCCAGTGATAGACTGGGCTATCTTCAGCACCCGTTGAAGGGCCTTGCGGGTCGGGAGCGGAGCAGTTTCCATAACAGGCCATGATGCCGCCTGTCAGGACGCTATCAATTGTGCAGTGGTAGAAGTTGCAGATTGTTCGGGGGATATGCAGAATTTCCTCAGCCGCCTGTGGTAGAAGAGGCGCTGTTAAGCCTTTTTGACTAAAGTTGTCGTGTTGTGGTCCATGTCAAGTTCTCTGTGATGTGGATGCTGATTAAAACCTGTTGCGACGAGCAATCCCGTATCCGGGAGCGTAATTATAGCCTCAAGCTCATTACCATAACGCAACGTTAACTATTCATGAAAATCGCAAATGAAATGAAATAAATATATTGGCTCTCAAGCTTAGCTTTTTGTTAACAACACTGTCATCTCAGATTTTCAAAATATGCTTTTCAACCATAGCAAAACAAGCATTTGTGTAAGAGTATTGATAGCTAGCATAGCATTAAGCCTAGCATTCAGCAGGCAACATTTTCACAAAAACAAGAAAAGCATTCAAATAAAATAATTTACCTTTGAAGAACTTCGGATGTTTTCAATGAGGAGACTCTCAGTTAGATAGCAAATGTTCAGTTTTTCCAAAAAGATTATTTGTGTAGGAGAAATCGCTCCGTTTTGTTCATCACGTTTGGCTAAGAAAAAAAAAAACGAAAATTCAGTCATTATAACGCCAAACTTTTTTCCAAATTAACTAATATCGACAGAAACATGGCAAACGTTGTTTAGAATCAATCCTCAAGGTGTTTTTCACATATCTATTCGATGATATATCATTTGTGGAAGTTTGTTTCTCCTCTGAATGACACAAAAATGCATGCAGCTGGAGATTGCGCACCAATTTCGACGGAGGACACCAGTCTCTTATGGTCAATTTTCCAATAATATGCCTACAAATACGTCACAATGCTGCAAACACCTTGGGGAAACGACAGAAAGTGTAGGCTCATTCCTTGCGCATTCACAGCCATATAAGGAGACATTGGAACACAGCGCCTCCAAAATCTGGGGCATTTCCTGTTTGAAATTTCATATTGGTTTCGCCTGTAGCATCAGTTCTGTGGCACTCACAGATAATATCTTTGCAGATTTGGAAACGTCAGAGTGTTTTCTTTCCAAAGCTGTCAATTATATGCATAGTCGAGCATCTTTTCGTGACAAAATATCTTGTTTAAAACGGGAACGTTTTTCATCCAAAAAACACTGTGGTCCCACTGACAGGTCTCTGACCTCCTCCCTGTAGGCAATCTCATCGCTGTTGGTGATCAGGCCTACAACCTCGGTGCCATCAACAAACTTGATAATGGAGTTGGTGTCGTGTTTCGCCACGCAGTCGTAGGTGAACAAGGAGTAGAGCAGTGGGCTGAGCACACATCCCTGAGGGTCCCCCGTGTTGAGAGCCATTGTGGAGGAGGTGTTGTTGCCAACTCTCACAGCCTGTGGTCTGCCCGTCAGGATACACAGGATCCAGTTATAGAGGGTGGCCCTGAGCTTGGTGACAAGCTTGGAGGGAACTATGGTGTTGAATGCTGAACTATAGTCAATGAACAGCATTCTCACAGATGTTCTTCTTGTCCAAGTGTGATGGAGCTGTGTGGATTGAGATGGAAATGGCATCTTGAGTGGATATGTTGGATGGGTAAGCAAATTGGAGTGGATCCCAGCCTAGTATCAGCCTAAAAACTTCCTGTGACGATATTGCAAAAAGATAGATATGCATCATGCATTCAATGGGAAAAGATGAGTGTCACAGTAGTTTATGCTTAGGTCAATACATTGCATTCAATGGGAAAGGGTAGACGTCACAGTAGGGTCATTGCATTGCATTCAATAGGAAAAGATGAGCGTCACAGTAGTTGGCGCTTAGATCAATACATTTCCTTCAATAGGAAAATATGTGCATCGCGGTGGTTGATGTTTAGGTCAATACATTGTATTCAATGCAATAAAAGCTGGTGATAAAGCTGCAATAGGCAAATTGGTGAGAGACACAGACAGACAGACAGACAGACAGACAGACAGACATATACACTCATAGACAGACAGACAGGGTTACGTTCAGGATTGAGGTTAGAGTTAGAGTTGAGCCGGGATGTGAACATAGGGTTAGGGTTAGAGTTAGGGTAAGGGTTAGAGTTAGGGTTAGTTTTAGGGTTGAACTGGGAATGGGCATTAAGCTACAGTAGGGTTACGGTCTCAACCATAGACATAACCCTAACCCTAATCCAATTAGGAATTAAGTAATGTGCCCTTTCCCCCACTGCATGGCAGAAAGGTAGGCCTCACTTGAAGCCTGCCCTAGATTTAAGGTGCTTTTGAGTGACATCAACAGAACTGTTGAGGCTCGAAGCACAATTCACACGTGGTATCATTTAGCTGAGGTAAATTGGAGGTCATACGGGGAGTTTTCCTAACTTTTACATATTTCTGACTGGAGACGGTAGAGACCCAGCATGTGAAAGTGAATTGGTCCCGAAGTAGTTTTGCCTTAATTGGACACAATGGTCTTACAGTTTGAGAAACTAAGAGCCTTGTTAGAATGAATTCGGTCATGTTATTTTACATTGACTTGATACTGTCTGTCTGTCTGTCTGTGTGTGTACATGTCTGTCTGTCTGTCTGTGAGTGTTCATGTCTTGTCTGTCTTTGAATGTCTGTCTGTCTGTCTGTCTGTCTGTCTGTCTGTCTGTCTGTCTGTCTGTCTGTCTGTCTGTCTGTCTGTCTGTCTGTCTTTGTGGTTATGTCTGTCTGCCTGCCTGCCTGTCTGTCTGAGTCGCTAAACAATATCTCTATTGCAGCTTTATCACCAACTTTTTTTAAATTGAATGCAATGTCTTAACCTAAGCATCAACCACTGTGACGCTCATATTTTCCTATTGAATGTAATGTATTGACCTAAGCTTCAACTGCTGTGACGCTCATGTTTTGGCCTGGTTTGAAGCGGAATCACCCCATTGGTATAAAGCTGTCTGTTTATCAGAAGTGATGTGCTTCACTTCTGTTCTACCTCAGGTATACAGTATGTGCTGGAGGAACAACATGAAAAAAAGTGTACAGTTTACTATAGAATACTACAGTACTTACTATACTGTAGAATGCTATACTACACACTGTAGTATCCTTCTAACATATGTGGTACTACAGTATTATCGGCAAAAAACATTATAGTGAATACTACAGTAATGTCTGCAAAAACATTACATTCTGCAAAAACACTATACTTTTTTTACTATAGTAAATACTACAGTATTTAATTTGTTAATGTCCTGCCCATTCCCCTCCCCCATATCCCAATTTGTGCCACCCATAAGTGAGAAACCTGAACTCTGTTCAGACGCCAGTCCTACCTACCTACCAGTTATGGAAAATGTATTCTTTTAGTATTTATCCAGTAGGTTTCCTCAAGGAGAACGCTTCAACTTCAATGTCAAAGATAATAAAACAAAATCACTATAGTAAACACTACAGTAAATACCATAGTATACTACAATCTGCTAAAACACTACATTAATTACTAAAGTTTATATAGTACAATTTCTTTTTTTCTTTTTTTTTTTTCTTTTACACTATAGTTAACTGTAAATACTACAGTAAAGTACAGTAAATACTACATCATGTTGACGCAAGTCCACAAAAACAGTACAGTGAATACTACAGTGAAGTCTGCAAAAACACGAGTGAATACTATAGTATTTATGCCATAGTATACTATAATATTTTTGTTCATGTGGGGTGGTCTGGTGTACCCCAGCCTGCTATAGTTGTTTTGGCAGAGTAGGCCTGATTTTGAGGTTTTTATTTCATTCTAATCAGTGTTTTGACAGTATTTGAGAATCTGCCTATTTTGTAAATATTTTTGTAGTCCTATGTAAATATCCATTGGATTGCTTACACTTTTTGCACCGAATTCTGTTGCCTCCTGTTACTTACTGCCTTTACGACAGCTCCAACATCCGGTCCCTATGACAAACAGGACTCTTTTACTCCAACCAAAACAAACAACCATTTGGTTGTAAAGGTTGTTGTAAGTGCAGTGTAACCATTGGCTTTATGTTCAATGAGCCACATGAGGATAAAAATAGTCCAATCAGTGAACCAGTACATAAAGAAATGAACTCAACACGTCAAAGCAATGGTTGTTATTTGTTATAAATAAAATGTTCAAATAAAAGGCTTTTGAAAAAATACAGGCATCGTATGTAAAACTCTTAACATTGATCTGTACATACACATTATCTTCAAATATATCATGTATGGCAGTCCAGGACATCTAGAACAGAAACAGGGAAATGTATTTACAGATACCGGAGAAATATATATTGGTTTTAATACAAGTATATTTCTCTCTAGACAAGGTTACATTTGCGTATATGAAAAAGTGATATATGTACTAATATAATGAGAACCGCACAAATAAAATAATGACTGTCTAAAGTATCAGCAAAACAAACGCATACGTTCAACACACAGTAGGGAATACAGACAAGAAGAAATGTCTATTCCAATAAGGTTACTTTTACATAGGAACTCTTGTCTTAAATTATCTAGCTATTAAAAAAAAAAAAGATATATGTTTGCATAATGGGGGGCCACAGGCGCTTCTGACAAACATTTCCGGGATATTGTTTTTCATTTTTCCTTTCTGCGAAGCTGAAAAAAATCCAATGAATTATTTATAGGGTGTATGTTGCTGAAGCTCTGTCTGTCTGTCCCTCAGCGAAGCCATGTGAACCGTGTAGTTGAAAAACAAATGGAGAGCGCCCAGAAACGAACGCTACGGATGTGGTCAACAGCGGGCAATTAGGCACACTCAAGCCAACCAAAGTTCATCTAGCCAACGCGGAACAATTACAAGCCTGGGCTGAGTCACCAGAACCCAATAATGAGGGCTTAATCGCGTTGGTCTCATTGGTATACAAACACCGCCGGAACGTCTATGCCCACTTTGTTGCATTAGCTTCATAAAGTTCTTAAAAAGTTTGTTGAACGTCGCTGTAGCTTTGACATTCTGAATGAGTAAGACTGCATGTACTGTACAGGATAAATATAGACTGATTATCCATTATCTATCTGGCCCTGTGCTAAACTAAACTAGTCTCTTTCAAAAGGCCTCAATCAAGGCTTTCATACAACTAAACACTATAGAATTAGTATAACGATAATCAGAGAGGAGTTAGAGGGTAATGCTTTTTTCAACTCCCTCCTCATCTCCCCCAAACGAGGTACTAACCGTATTGTATTAGATTAGGGGTGGCACAGACGAGGCTGTGAAAAACCCACTGCTCCTCCGGGGGTTTGTGCCTGGGTAATGACTCAGTTCCAAGACTGGCACTTTCAGCCCCCCACTCCTCCCAAGTCTGCCCAGGGCTGTGACAGTGACAGTGATGCCTTCTAATGAGATGTCTGGTTCCACAAGGGATTGAAATGTCCCCTTTACATCCCTTAAATCCATGCAGCAGCTTTTGTCTTTTTAATTACAGTTTGTTTTCATGTTGCTTTCGTGATTGCAGAATGACAGTACTGTCCGAAGACGTCAACAATTGATGTTAGAGAAATCAAATGTGGCAGATCTCGGAGGAGTTTGACATCATGGCAGCTGGAGGTGCCCCAGGAAATCCAAGTTTCTGGTGAATTCTAGAGATTTATACAGCAGTCTGGTCTGGGCCAGAGGCCCTATGGAGGTCAAGATTTGAGGTGTGATGTCACTGTGGTACTCCCCTCCTCCTCTGCTCCAGGGTGCGAAGACCCTCCTCTCGCCCCAGGGCATGCTGGGTACCCGTTTTGTGGGCGGCATCCGTAGCAGTGATGTCAATCTGGGCATATTTAGTGGAACTTTTCCCTGTAGAGAGAAAAAATAAGCAGTCTATGAGATGAGTAATAATGAGTATTGTTGACCCTTCTTTCAGGGTGTCATGCATAAAAATTAAATAAACATGGTAGAGAGGTTCATTCAAAAACACAGTGACCACACTTATGTACGATTATCATTCAAATGAGAGAGAACAGCAATATCTTCCTGTCTGTGAACTACAGAGGAAGCATTAAGTACCATTGCTTCAGTTATACTTTCTCCCGGCAGTTTCATGAAGTGGAAAAATTAACAAACACACAACACAGTCTGGGAAGATGACCCCATTAGAGCAAGTGAATTCACCGCGGAATTCTGAACGCCCTACGACCTTCCATCTCGGCTACGCTGGCACACTCCTCCAAATGACAGAAACCGTCAAGATGACATTGGAAATTAACCTTTCTCGCCGCGAGCAAGAGCGTCCCTCATATTCCAGGAGAGTAACCACGTTATTAGACCGCGCTATCGCATCCCCGCACCTGATGACAGCAGCTTGAGTGTCGCTCGGCAAGACGGGGAGCAATCAACGTGAGCGTTGAAGGGTTATTTTCTTATCTCTGACTAAGCGGGAATTGAATTGAAGGAGTATCATTTACTAAGAGTCTATTGAGTGTATATGTAGTGTATATGTAATGTATATATATTTCCACAGTATGAGGTTGGAATAATACTGTGAAATTGTGAAAATTATGATAATGCACTTTCAGTGTAAGAGCTGTTTGAAATGAATGTCTGCCTGTTTTGGTGGGGATGGAGTTTTAGCCTGCCTGTTGACATCTCGGGCAGTAAATTAGTTAAAGGCCCAATGCAGCCATTTTTATATCAATATCAAATCATTTCTGGGTACAAGCATGAATTTGACTTGGACTCTGTGGGAGTGGTCTGAGTGGGGACCCACTGGACAAAAAGTGGTTGAATCAAACTTTCCACGTCATACATTTTTTAAAATCAAATGCGATGACAACATGGAAAACTGATTAGATTTTTAAAAAGTCACCAATGTAAGGGAATTCCGCTGTTTTCCCACAAAACTTTCAACTAAACTAAATCACCATGGAAATCCAAAACTCCCACCCATGCAAACCCGCTGGTTAGATGTTCTGTGTCGATTGTATTTTCAACCTGCAACTATCAGGAAATAACACTGATCAAATTCACACTTTTACAGTGTTAGTTTCATCAGCTGCTGTACAATATTAGATAAAACACAGGAAAATCTGAATCGTTGACGCACTGGGCCGTTAATTGACCAATAAGAAAGAGAATTCCAAATCTCTCTGCCAATAACTCCCAGACAGTCCTGGCAAAATTCTTGCTTGAGAAAGTGCTCTTTGCTAAGAAGCAATTTTTGTTTATTTTTTACCATTCACAGTAAGGTACCTATAAATTGATATTGAGATTAAAAAGAATGGCTGCATTGGACCTTTAAATAAAAATGGTCACATTTGAGTATGTGGGGCCCTTACTCTGCTCACACAAGAAATATCATGTTTACCACTTTATATTTTCTTTGACTACAACATCACTTTTGAATATAGTGTACCTGCATGTACACTATTGCACTTCAAGAGGCACATCATGTCGATTGGCTATAGAAAAATCTGTAGCAAGATCAAAGACATTGGAACCACAGAAGAGCAAACCACCAATTACCTACAAAAGACGGGTTGTTATTGAGAAAATGGGCCCTTACTCTGTCCTGGGAGGTGTTGGCCAGTCCCCCTGACCCCAGTTTGCTCCTGATGCTCCAGCTCCATGTAGTTCAGCTGTTTCTTGGACGTGGGGCTGATGGGAATATTGACGTAGGTCACTCCATCACCGCGGGGTCTTTCTGGAGCCGCCATTTCTGTCGGGAACACAAACATGGCCCCTGCCAATGGAGAAATACCAGGATGTTATTCAACCACAAATCTGTCTGGGTGGCCTAATGAGGCCGGTTTATCAGCAGGCACAGGTGAGGCTAGCCCAATAATGGACTAAAGGAGCCTCACGTTACTCCTTCTAGTCCAAGGACCTTACATGTTCTGTTTAGAGGAGAATTGGCTCTGGCAGGCAAAACAGACAAATAATCCATCTGAACGTGAATCGATTTTCAATTGCGGTATAGTTCTAGAAACATATCACATCAAAATAACTTCACAGATGCAAAATATATACGGTTTTAACACAGTTGCAGCCGACAACACGTTTGTTATGTCCGTCTTCCGTTTACACACAGGTGTTCGGAGACACAGACAGCTAATTAGCACAGGTAAGCCTATGTCTTCCATCTGTTTGATAGGACCTACAAGCTACAACATGCGTTAGCAAATGTGTGCAACTGAACATACTATACATAATACGACACAGTACTAGAGTCATAGTTTATTGATGAACAGTTGAAATGCTGTGAAAAATGTGTATACAACCAATTATATCCATTTGTTTATATAGTTTATTATATCCATTTGTCAGGAAAGTATTTTCTGATTAACACACAAATGAGAGAAATACAGTGAGTCAATATGTTCAATCAACATGCTTTGAACCAGCTCTCAGATGTGCACAGTGATAAGAGGAGGTCTCCAAAGTGCTTTGCCTGTCATAAAGCTGAAAGCCATTCAGGGTAAAGAGGGCTACATTGCTGTGTTGCTGAGTGCCATTGACCTCAATGTCTTATTCATACAAGGGTATAGACCACAGCTAAAATATGTGCATTTCAGAGAAGTGGCTTTTTATCAGCTACAGTAGGTGTCAACACTTTTCTTTTTAATCCCCCCCAAAACGCCCTAGTCCTTGCTGATGACAAGCATACCCATAACATGATGCAGCCATCACCATGTTGAAAATATTAAGAGTGGTACTCAGCGATGTGTTGTGTTTTCTCCAAAGATAACGCTTTGTATTCAGGACAAAAAGTGTATTTCTTCGCCACATATTTGCAGTTTTACTTTAGTGCCTTGTTGCAAACAGGATGGATGTTTTGGAATATCTGTATTATGTACAGACTTCTTTTTTTTCACCATGTCATTTAGGTTAGTATTGTGAAGCAACTACAATGTTGTTGATCCATCCTTAGTTTTCTTATATCACAACCATTAAACTCTATGTGTTTTGAAATCCCCTTTGGCCTCATTGTGAAATCCCTGAGCAGTTTCCTTCCTCTCAGGCAACTGAGTTAGGAAGGACGTCTGTATCTTTGTAGTGACTGGGTGTATTGATACACCATCCCTAGCGTAATTAATAAATTCACAATGCTCAAAGGGATATTCAGCATCTGTTTTTTTATTATTTTACACATCTACCAATCGGTGCCCTTCTTTGTGAGACATTGAAAACCCTCCCTGGTCTTTGTGGTTGAATCTCTGCTTGAAATTCAACACTCAACAAATTGAGGAAACTTACAGATAATTGTATGTGTGGGGTACAGAGATGGGATAGTCATTCAGAAATCATGTTAACCACTATTATTGAATATGGAATGAGTTCAGGCAACTTAATATGTGATTTGTTAAGCACATTTTCATTCCTGACCTTATTTAGTCATTTAAAAAAAAACTACAAACAAAATTCCACTTTAACATTATGGAGTATTGTGTATAGATCTGGGACACAAGGCTAAATGTAATACATTTTAAATTCAGGTTGTAACACAACAAAATGTGGGAAAAGTAAAGGGGTGTGAATACTTTCTGAAGGCACTGTAAATCATTACTGTTAACGTCTGCTATTCTAGCCTACTTATCTACTACCACCAATGGCAAGGTGCAAAACACTTGAAGCAGCTCTTCTTTAGTAAACATGATTAAATCCACACATCAAATTCATCTTTCTAGGTCAGTGTATCTAGCTACTCTCAAAAGCCAGGGGCCATTTTATGGAAGAACAAACACTGCATTAAAGGCCCTGTATATATAAAACAGTTGTGTGAAAACAGTGGGATATGAAAACAGATATACTTGTATCTCTACACAGACAGCTCTAAACAGACCATGGGAGGTGAGACATCACTTTTTCCTAGCTAGCTTCCTTCGGGATCTAAAAGCACCGAATACAACACGTTTCACAGATACAACTAGGACAAAACCTTTTATTCAGACATTTGGAACAACACAAATAAATGAATCATAACATTTAAAACTATATAAATAAATATATACAAAAATAAGACTCATGAATATCCAAAATAAGTGACAAAGACAAATAGATACAAATTGTAGTATATAAATACAAAATAAAAAAAGAGAATCAAATTATTACACTATTACCTTATTGCTAACAAAAAACACAAATAAAACTATATTGCACAAATCCTATATCACACAAATACACAACTATAATAACACACTTATAAAGAAGATAACCTGAAACACACAAACTAAATTGCACAACTGCCATCTGGCAAGTCAGGAAGTTCTTCAATTCCTCTGCCATCCAATTCTGAGTGTTCTTTGTAGTGCAGTGTCATACTAAGGGCCTCACACTGTTCTGTCAGCTCCTCATTTGAGAGACTTTGGAAGGTTGACAGGACTCCAAACTTCTCTCCCACATTTTCCAAGGTTGCAGGTTGAGGTTGCAGCATCAACAACAAATTTGAAAAATGTCACCCCCCAGATTCTTCAGGGCATCATTCAAAGGCTCATCAAATGATTCGTATGATAAGTGCCTCTCTGCGGACCGCAGACTTTTTTGTTGTAGAACGGCCTCTTCATTCATTCCCTCGCAAATATCCTTGGCTGACGTTTGTGCAGTCATAAAGCCTGTTGACCTGTAGTTGCTGAGACCTCTCTCTGTCTTTCTGAGAAGACTGACTGCAACATCCACATGCACACTGGGAGACGGCATCAGCTTGCTCACATGTTGGATCTGGCTCAAGATGTCATACCACACCACTGTAGATGCTGAAGCGGTATAATCCCACCTCCTCTGACAAGGACTGGGCCTCAATCTTTATCACAGGATCTTTGGTTTGATCCCTCACCTCAATCAGTGCCTCTCTCACCGCTGCTGCCTGATACCGCAGTGGCTCAACACTCTAAACTTTACTCTCCCGCCATGTCTCAGTCCACATCTTCAAAGTGATGTCCACGTGTTTTTTTCAGGATGGCCCATCGCTGTGTGGAGGCTGAGAACAAGGTGTACAGTTTGTGTAAGATGCCAAAGTAACCTGTGGCATCAACAGAACTTTTAGCAGCATCAGCCACAACCAGGTTCAATGTGTGAGCCCCACATGGAACATATAGAGCTCTCAGATTCATTTCCAGGAGTCTGGCTTGGGCACCTTTGTTTTTGCCTTTCACGTTGGCCCCATTATCATAAGACTGTCCTCTGCAGTCCTCAAAATAAATTTTTAGCTCCTCTAATCTTTTGAGAATCAGGGATGACAAATGTTGGCCCGTGGACTCCTCTGCCTCCAAAAGTCCTGTAAAACGTTCCTTCATCTGGGGCTCCTCCTTCAGGGACACAATTCTAATCACAACTGACAACTGTTCAGTGTGGCTGACATCTGAGGTGCAATCTAGAATGATAGAGAAGAATTTTGCCAGCTTGATGTCACTCACCATTATTGAAATGCTGCTCAACAAATCAATGAGTTCATTCTGTATTTGGTGGCCAAGGTGGTGTGACTTGAAGTCCCTTTTTGGACACGGTTAAGGTTCTCTTTCATGACTGGATCAAATTGTGCCATCAGTTCAACCTCTTTGAGGATATTTCCATTTGATGGAGAGTACAGTGTTTCTGTGTGTCCCCTTAGTGCCAGATTTCTAATTGCCAGAGACTGCACAATAGCAGTCAGATGTGTCAACACCTCTCTCCATCTCATCCTCTCAGCCTCCATAAGTGCCATCCCGTGCTTATCAATTGTTTCCCCTTTTTTGATCCTCATTGCCAGTTCTTTCCATGTTTTCATGCAGTTTTGGTGTTCTGGACTGCTGTCGTGTGAAGTCAGCAAAGAACTTGCATGTTTCCAGTCTGTCAACCCTGACTTTTCCAAATACATTTTCTTCCTAGAAAAGAGTTTGCAGCAGAAGCAGAAGAGGCTGTTGTTTCTTTCAGAATACACCAACCAACTTCTAGGGATTTTTTTCACCACTCACCAAGGTCTTCCTGAAATACTGGTGCAACTTCTTCTATCACTCTCATTCCTAGGGAAAACAAAGTTAGGTGGTACCTCACTTGGTCCTCTGCAAACTAGTTGTGTCCGAATTCTGTCAGTGAGAACTGAAGGCCAGTCAGTAGGGTCTGTAGACAGTGGTTCATCCTCAGCAGCAGGGTCTGTAGAGTGGTTCATCCTCAGCAGCAGGCTCTGTAGACAGTGGTTCATCCTCAGCAGCAGGGTCTGTAGACAGTGGTTCATCCTCAGCAGCAGGGTCTGTAGACAGTGGTTCATCCTCAGCAGCAGGGTCTGTAGACAGTGGTTCATCCTCAGCAGCAGGCTCTGTAGACAGTGGTTCATCCTCAGCAGCAGGGTCTGTAGACAGTGTTTCATCCTCAGCAGCAGGGTCTGTAGACAGTGGTTCATCCTCAGCAGCAGGGTCTGTAGACAGTGGTTCATCCTCAGCAGCAGGGTCTGTAGACAGTGGTTCATCCTCAGCAGCAGGGTCTGTAGACAGTGGTTCATCCTCAGCAGCAGGGTCTGTAGACAGTGGTTCATCCTCAGCAGCAGGGTCTGTAGACAGTGGTTCATCCTCAGCAGCAGGGTCTGTAGACAGTGGTTCATCCTCAGTAGCAGGGTCTGTAGACAGTGGTTCATCCTCAGCAGCAGGATTTGGTGGGGATGCTGCTACAGGCATTTCTAATGGGCATTAGTTTACACACGTTATTCATAGAATTTATAGTGGTGGAACATCCCACATACACACCCAGTAATAATAAAATCATCAACAAACCTACAAAATGGAAACTTAAATGTTTTATTTTATTTTGTTTATGTTATGCAGGAATGCACACATAAACACATGTACGTGTACCCACACACACACCTGTAGAATCCTGCAGAATCCTGCTGGGGAGAAGTGAAAGCAAATGGGTCTTTATCCTCAGTCTCAGACAACATTTGTGAAGACACCTGTGTGGCTGAGGAGGTGGATGGCTCCTCATCTTGAGGCTCCGAGATAATTTCTGAAGAGGCCTGTGTGGCTGAGGAGGTAGATGCCTCCTTATCCTGGCCAGTGCCAGAGGGTGCTCCAAAATTGAAATACAGTATATGAGCCTGACACCCTAAGTACATTTGTTGCACAATTAAATATACATGTCCTTATGCACAATTGATCAAACTTTCAGAATAGGAACCAAATGAACCATACAACCTCCTTGTCTAATTCTAGGCATATGACACCCCTTAAGGCTCATTATATCACAAAAGATAGAAAATATCAACATAATATAGACATATTTTAAGTTAGCCTACAGCATTGGAAATTCCCCTTACTGAGCTCAGGACCTAGTCAATACAATCACAGAAAACCTTTATGATGTCACCTCAATGAAAGTTAACCAAATCAATAATGTGCTAGTTGGGTTGTAATCGTTCTTCTACATTATCATGATGAAACTGTGTTAAATTATATCCAATGTTATGTAAGCTAGTTGGACAGAAAACTGAATATTGTCGCCCTATGTGTAATAGCAAAGCAAGCAACATAGTAACATAGGCTAACCAACATAAGTGTTATACTAGCCTATTACATGCATAATATTATACTCAAAGAGATGACATAGCTGCAAACCTTTATCTTTTGTACGTTTCTCCTCTTCTTCTTTCCTCTTTTTCCTAAACTGGGCACCTGATGGCTTAGACCTTTTCGTGTCCATTTGTGCTGATTTGGCACTCGAGCATCAATACATTACCCATCCCCCAACACTGTCAACCAAGAGTCGAGACTACATTACCCATCCCCCAACACAGTCAACTAAGAGTCAAGACTAAACCAATTCACCTTGGTGGTGTGCAGACTGGTTTTATATTATTCTTAATGCCAGTCCCTCCAGGATTTGGACGATTTTTTAAATATATATTTGCGGGCAAAAATGCTTGATTTTGCTGCGGCATTTCTGACATTTTGCATGGCAATATGCAACGATTTTTATCCAATTTCTCACGAAAATGCGTTGACGAGAGAAAACGTTTGTTGACGTGTGGCTTGCTTGATTTTACCATTATGAGGTAAATGTGCAGCGATTGGTTGAAATTGCGAGCCATCTTATTGTACTGCGGTGATGGGTCATTTTTATGCAATGACAGTGCAATGAATTGACTGTTTTATGCAGGAAAATAGTGCGGAGATTGGTCAAATTTGCAAGCCCTTACATAATATACGGGGAATTTATGATTTTGCTCAACAATTTTCGTGGACGGACTGTCATGCATACTAATACAGTAAATACAATTATGTTAGAGTACTAGCGTCCTATGCACAGGCTGTACCTGTACATCAAGCTGCCTCACGCTACAGAAACAGTAAATAGGCTCCTGCCCTGTGGGCTATTCTGGCTCGGACAAAGCTACTTCTACAGTGATTCCTTTCCTTCATTCCATTTAAATCCTTCAAAATGGCGACATGGACCCCCTAATCAGCTGCGCACCAACAGTTACAGGGCAATATTTCTCCACAGTCATTGCGAAGCCATTAGAGACTGCCAGAGTCTCTGCGGGTCTGTCCTTTGGCATCATCTGTGAGGTCTGATGCCTAATTGATCACATTAACCGGCCCTCACAATCACAACAGGCCATAATGGCTGCCGATTACAACAGTGGGCATGCCCACAGCTTAGTGCAGGGGCCCTTTAGACAGCGTTCACACAGAGTTAGCCCAGCATGGGGGAGGCCATTTTGGCAGATGGCTCTTTGTGAAGCAGCACCGCTCTGTGGATTCTCTTTGAAAGTGGATGTCACGGAGGTAACCCTTGGCGAAGGTTAGCGACGGGAGCTCAGCACAGTCGACTGCTCCAGCTTTTAGAACAAAGTGCCAATGGTCGGTGCCGATGCAGTAAGCAGGGGCTCTGTGCTTCTATGCTAGCTTTTTGTTTGGGGACACTGGCAGTGAGGATTTGTTTCATTGAGCCCATGTGAAAGATTATGTTGTCACAGACGTTCTGTGAATTTTGAGAGGAACGGTTGTTTTTAATAAGGAGCTAAAGATGGCCAGTTTTGAGAAGCTCAAGGAATTGTGCAGCACAGGTTGTTGGGCATAAAAATGTACAGTCGCTAGACAGCTAATGCCTTCGTAAGGTTAACAACACTGTCCCCAGTGGTCATGACCAAAGACCTGTCCTAAAGAGGGTTCGGAGTTCTAGAGGGAGTTCTTGCACTAATTAATAATGTTATGGCTTCAACAGGAGGAGGGTGGGAAGGTGGCGTGGGAACTAAAGCCAGGTGCGGCAGGAAAATGAGCGGTGGAGCGAGTGATGGATGTGGTGCCAATGTGTGACAGCGGTAAGGATAGTTCTAGAACAGGTGTGTAAAGGACTACGGTGACGTATCAGGAAGTGACCGGTGCTCCCCTGTGTATGCATGTGTGCGTGTTCTTCTCACAGCTGTAGCACAAGAATGTGTGCTCATTATGCAACATGAGTTACTGAGTTACATAAATACAAAGCCAGAGTGAATCTCTCAGCAATTTTCAAAGGCACAGGTGAGGTGAGCCACTCAGCCATGGAAGCAGACAGAGGCCTGAGAAGTGTACAGTGTGTTAACAAAACAAGTTCTGACTCACTGTACAAATACATCAATGCATAAAGCTAGCCTGACACAGGCACTACTGTGCATTCACCTATTATTGTCCATTCTGTAATGCTATTTACAGATGCTAGGTAAGGCACTCTAGGGGTCCGATTCAGATAGAGGAAATGTACTCTTTTCTTACGCATGCCTTTCCTTCTCAGCGTAGTTCTCTTGCGTGCACTGAATACATTTAATTCAACCTCTGAAAACCCTCCCACTTGCTGGCCAACAGAGTTTTAATTCAATAGGGTTTCTGTACATTTTCTAAAGCCATCCCTTCAAATTTGGTGTACCTTTTCATTCGAAGTTTATTTGAATTTTCTCTCCAGACTAATGCACAAAATATATTGGTGAATAACTAAATAGTGGTTGGATTCATCCTGAAAGTTGTCAAATGCAATTGTTCAATCGATTAAATATTGGAAGGTGAGAAAAGTGTACAATAGGGGCTGAGCAGTAGTGCTATATAAACCTACCCTAATTATCCTTACTAATCATGGAACTGTGATGACAACAGTCCAGTCGTCGTGAACCATGCGCCAGGCTCCAGGTTTAAATGGCTACAAATGGTCTACGTTCCATATTGATTCAAATTGGCTACATCCTAAATGATTTGCCAAATTGTAATATGTTAGCCTAATTTCATCCACTATTGCTAGCGGTCCTCAGGAACATCCACACGAACGTGACAGAGGAAAGAAAGGTAAACTAACTATGTAATGCAATGATGCAAAATGTATGGAAAGTACCACTAAAGTGACAGCTATAAATGTATGTGGGTGTATAACTAACATTGGCTAATGATAGTGGCTAATTTAACACAAAACACATTTTGTAAAAAAAATACAGTGAAAAGTCAGGGCATATAATTAAAACATTCTAGAAATCATAAATCAACTCGGTAGGTTTGGCACTCTACTGTCATTTGAGCATGGCTACAGAAGCCTATTACTTGGGTCTCCAAATGTCATTCTTGAAAGTTATATGGGCAGCATTTCATAAACTTCACTGTGGAAAAGGTGATACTATCACGGATTACAAAGGGAAACCCAGCTGTGAGCTGTCCAGTGACGCGAGCCTACCAGGCAAGCTAAAGAGAGTTTCAAGTTCCTTGGTGACCACATCACATCACTAAGGAACTATCGTGGTCCAAACACACCAAGACAGTTGTGAAATGGGCACAACAACACCTTTTCCCCTTCAGGAGACTGAAAAGATTTGGCATGTGTCCCCAGATCCTGAAAAAGTTCTACAGCTGCACCATCAAGAGCATGGTTGCATCACCGCCTGGTGTGGCAACTGCTCGGTATCTGATCGCAAGGCGCTACAGAGGGTAGTGTGTACGGCCCAGTATATCCCTGGGGCCAAGCTTCCTGACATCCAGGTCCAATATACTAGGCGGTGTCAGAGGCAGGCCCAAAAAATGGTCAAAGACTCCAGTCACCCAAGTCATAGACTGTTCTCTCTGCTACCGCACAACAACAAGGTACCGGAGCACCAAGTCTAGGACCAAAAGGCTCCTTAACAGCTTCTACCCCCAAGCCATAAGCCTGCTGAACAATTAATCAAATGGACAACCATACTATTTACATTGACACCACCTCTTTGTTTTTACACTGCTGCTATTCGTTGTTTATTATCTATGCATAGTCACTTTACAAATGACCTCGACTAACCTGTACCGCCGCACATTGGTACCGGTAACCCCTGTATATGGCCTCGTTATTGTTATGTCATTTTCTTGTGTTACTTTTTTATTTGAACTGCATTGTTGGTTAAGGGCTTGTAAGTAAGCCTTTCACGGTAAGGTCTACACTATTTGTATTCGGCACATGTGATAAATAACATTTGATTTGAAAAGATTCGCCATTGCCAGATGATCCTCAGAAAGTTCTACAGCTGCACCATTGAGAGCTTCTAGACTGTGTCGTGTCTTTGGCATCATTAAACTGAAGACTTATTTTTATAAAAAATGATCTGTAATTATAATTAGGTGATTAAACTAACTTAATCATGTAACTGTAATTAACTAGGAAGTCGGGGCACCAAGGAAAATATTCAGATTACAAAGTTATAATTTTCCTAATATAGCTTTCAGATATTTTAAAATCTGATGAATTTGTCTTCCGATTAATCAATTATTCTTTACCTCACGTTAGTCTCATTCCAAACATCGTAAATTGTTGGTTACCTCCACGAACCCAGTTTTCACTATGAGTCATCCATACATCAATTGTCTTAAATCATTTATTTACTAACTAAATAATCACAGAAATGCACACAAACAAAGAGTAGATGTAGTTACAAGGAAATAATAGCAGAGTTTCCCTAGTGGGATAAACCGGTATCACGGCTTGGTGGACAAAAGGGAAGTGGGGGTCGATTGAGATAAAAGACACTACAAAGTGATAATTATAATAATTGAAATGCTAATCCTTTTCACATGAACACTCACTCATTCGGGAATAATTGCAATCAATATATATATATATTTCAGTGTGTCGCCGTGATCTCTGTTTTCTGTTGGAGAGTTTTTCTGCCCTCTCTCTCTCTCTGCCGTGGTTAGAATGGATAGTTCAGAGTAACATTCAGCAATGTTGTTATAGAATAGATGTTTTGGCGGTTGTCGGTCTTTGCGTTCAATGATGCCGAATTCCTAGTTTCAGACTAGTAATTAGTATCAAAGAAGTGTTCTTATTCTGTAGGTTAGATAGTCTCAGAGTTAAACATGTGGTATGGTTAAGAATTCAGCAATGCGGGGCCTCCCGGGTGGCGCAGTGGTTAAGGGCGCTGTACTGCAGCGCCAGCTGTGCCATCAGAGTCCCTGGGCCCAGGCTCTGTCGTAACCGGCCGAGACCGGGAGGTCCGTGGGGCGACGCACAATTGGCCTAGCGTCGCCCGGGTTAGGCTTGGTCAGTAGGGGTGTCCTTGTCTCATCGCGCACCAGCGACTCCGGTGGCGGGCTGGGTGCAGTGTGCGCTAACCAAGGTGGCCAGGTGCACGGTGTTTCCTCCGCGCATTGGTGCGGCTGGCTTCCGGGTTGGATGCGTGCTGTGTTAAGAAGCAGTGCGGCTTGGTTGGGTTGTGTATCGGAGGACGCATGACTTTCAACCTTCGTCTCTCCCGAGCCCGTACGGGAGTTGTAGCGATGAGACAAGATAGTAGCTACTACAACAATTGGATACCACGAAATTGGGGAGAAAAAGGGGTCAAATTCAAAAAAAAAAGATTTCAGCAATGGGCTCAAACCTTAGCCCTCTCGTAATTGAGAGAAGCATGGTCTGAAGATAAATTCCCAAGGCGGGGTTTATATTTGGAAGAGCAGAATGACGCCGGATCAATGTCATTGGGCGGGCCCATGACTTAGTTAAACTCCAAAGGGAATTGGAGTTCCTTCATTAAACAGTCTAAAATCACATTACATAATTTCACAAATAGTTTAATCTTTACTCATTCATCCCATACAACAATTAGACGCAAGCCCCACAACATAGACTCTTGTAACAGGGTTATGGTAATGTGGCTGAGTTTCACAAAATTGTACCAAACTGTCTGGCCATGAGGAAGAATCTCCTCCAGGAATTTATGACCTGCCTAACATCAGCCTGGGTGTAGGCGAGAGAGAGAGAGAGAGAGAGAGAGAGAGAGAGAGAGAGAGAGAGAGAGAGAGAGAGGGAGGGGGGTGCAGAGAGAGGGGGATGGTGCTCGCTGTACCCAAAGAGGGCAATGTCATGACAACTGGCTGCATCACCGCTTGGTACCCGACTGCAAGGCGCTACAGAGGTTAGTGCGTATGGCCCAGTAGATAACTGGGGCCGAGCTCGCTCCCTACCATCCAGGACTTCTATACCAGGCGGTGTCAGAGGAACGGGGTGCTGAGAAAATGTTTGTCGACTCCAGCCACCCAAGTCATACTGTTCTCTCTGCTACTGCACAGCAAGAGGTACCGATGATGGATACAATAGGATCCTGAAGTGTATAAAATGTGTGTAATTCTGAAGGAATTAAGTCAGAATACAGTGTAGACACAACTCCACCACATCTCCACCCCAAACAAATAACAGGTGAATAGCATGCTATTCTCATGCTTAGATGTTCTACAGAAGTTGTGTACACCTCTTCAAATGAAGATTTACCTGTCAGGCACTAGTCCATTAGCTTGGCTCAATTTCACAGAGCACTCCAGGTGTCGCAGACCTGTCTGTACCTCGTCACCCGCTTCTGAGACTTCACCATTGCCCTCTCTGACCCCTGCATCTGATTTCTGTATAAATCCACCAGGGTGCTGTCTGTCTGCCATTCCACACGGTCATGCACACAGAGTAACAGGTGATGGACGGGATATGTTGATTCAAGATAGATGACTCATCAAAATGATCCACTTTAATGGAGAGAGAGCACAGGAAGTTGTGTCAGAAAGGGCCAGGTGAAATTCAGCTGAGACAGACAGCTGAGAACTGAGAACTGTCATGGTCTAGGCTATTTAAGGGCAATCTTTGAAGATGTTTTGATTGACTCAGCATTCAGACAAAACAAAGACCACAAATAACTGTAACATCAATGACAGACTGGATTATTTTGCTCTCTCCGTGCTCATTTCCGTCTATGGTGAGACAGAACACTGGAATAGAGGGCTGCATTCGGTCAGGCGGACAATTTGAGATGAAAAAATGTATTTGTTTCGTAGGTTATTTGGAAACAGACATCTACATCTTTCTGCTTTCTATGAGTTAGCCTAGGCCTACTAATTGTATTGAAAGCACCTCTGGCGCATTATTCACACGCTCTCAGCAATCCCTGTTTCAAGTTCAGTAGCCTCTCTTCTACTAGTTGGGTGTGCAAGATCAAGTGTGGTCTCAACAGAGGTGGTGCCACAGGTTCAAAAGTGGTGTGTCAAAATGTATTTTATTTTCTGGGGCCTGGAGTTTTTCCAGATCTCATGACCTGGTCAGGCAAAACAGGTCTCAAATGGGTCCTATTTGTAGGCTATGACATGGTCCAACATTCAAGGGATACTTCGGGATTTTGGCAATAAGACCATTTATCTACCCTTTATCTACTTCTCTGTGTGCAGTATGAAGTTAAGTAGTTTCGCGATCCAATGCTAACTAGCGTTAGCACAATTACTGGGAGTCTAATGGTATCTGCTAGCCGTTGGCCGCCCGGACATGGTAGATACAGTAGATATCGACCTGGCTACAGTAGGCTAGCCAAGGCAAATGCCAACGTGTATTTTTGTAGCTTTCTTTTTGCGGACTATCCACAGTAGCCAGCATATTAATAGTATGTTCCCTATTGAAGCTTAACTTTTGAAAAATCCCTTTCCCTAAAATAAATCAACTCGGCGAGTAGATTGACGGGCACTTTTTTTTAGCTCAGGACAACTCGCGTGTGCTGTGTGAACGTAGCTGTCAATAACTGTACTGCTCGAGTGCTTGAGAAGAGGTGACTCGCGGGAGCATGGGTCTCAATGAAATAGAGTACGCCTAGGCTGCCAATTCAATGGGTGGAGAATCACTTGGCATTTGGGCTTTCCAAAGAAATTATCTTAAATATGATTAGGCTATTGTTTACCACAGTGTCTGTAAATAAATATTGGTAATGGAAAGAAGTGCAGGGCGCTTAACCAACGTGATTTGAGCTGCAATCAAAAATGTTATCACCAATGAAAAGGAAAAGGTGCAATGCGCGCATAACATAGCCCTTTCCTTTTCAATAAATATTGATAACCTATTTATTTGTCACTGCTTGCAAATCGTCCCACTGCTAAAAGGTGGACTACATCCTATATGCAATACGTAGGTCAAGAGAAAGTGCAAGTGTTTGCTCTCATCATTCCTGCTGCATCAAGTTCAGTAGCTTACCTCTCCTCTCCTAGTTGGGCATGCGTGTGGGGGGGTGCTACGCTAACATGGAATTGTTTTAAGATGGTCATACAATGGATCATTTAGCTATTTGATTTGAAATTGTAGGACCCCTTTAGGTATCTTATATATATATACAGTGCCTTGCGAACTTTGCGACCTTTTGCCACATTTCAGGCTTCAAACATAAAGATATAAAACTGTATTTTTTTGTGAAGAATCAACAACAAGTGGGACACAATCATGAAGTGGAACGACATTTATTGGATATTTCAAACTTTTTTAACAAATCAAAAACTGAAAAATTTAGCGTTCAAAATTATTCAGCCCCTTTACTTTCAGTGCAGCAAACTCTCTCCAGAAGTTCAGTGAGGATCTCTGAATGATCCAATGTTGCCCTAAATGACTAATGATGATAAATACAATCCACCTGTGTGTAATCAAGTCTCCGTATAAATGCACCTGCACTGTGATAGTCTCAGAGGTCCGTTAAAAGCGCAGAGAGCATCATGAAGAACAAGGAACACACCAGGCAGGTCCGAGATACTGTTGTGAAGAAGTTTAAAGCCGGATTTGGATACAAAAAGATTTCCCAAGCTTTAAACATCCCAAGGAGCACTGTGCAAGCGATAATATTGAAATGGAAGGAGTATCAGACCACTGCAAATCTACCAAGACCTGGCAGTCCCTCTAAACTTTCAGCTCATACAAGGAGAAGACTGATCAGAGATGCAGCCAAGAGGCCCATGATCACTCTGGATGAACTGCAGAGATCTACAGCTGAGGTGGGAGACTCTGTCCATAGGACAACAATCAGTCGTATATTGCACAAATCTGGCCTTTATGGAAGAGTGGCAAGAGGAAAGCCATTTCTTAAAGATATCCATAAAATGTGTTGTTTAAAGTTTGCCACAAGCCACCTGGGAGACACACCAAACATGTGGAAGAAGGTGCTCTGGTCAGATGAAACCAAAATTGAACTTTTGGCAACAATGCAAAACGTTATGTTTGGCGTAAAAGCAACACAGCTGAACACACCATCCCCACTGTCAAACATGGTGGTGGCAGCATCATGGTTTGGGCCTGCTTTTCTTCAGCAGGGACAGGGAAGATGGTTAAAATTGATGGGAAGATGGATGGAGCCAAATACAGTACCATTCTGGAAGAAAACCTGATGGAGTCTGCAAAAGACCTGAGACTGGGACGGAGATTTGTCTTCCAACAAGACAATGATCCAAAACATAAAGCAAAATCTACAATGGAATGGTTCAAAAATAAACATATCCAGGTGTTAGAATGGCCAAGTCAAAGTCCAGACCTGAATCCAATCGAGAATCTGTGGAAAGAACTGAAAACTGCTGTTCACAAATGCTCTCCATCCAACCTCACTGAGCTCGAGCTGTTTTGCAAGGAGGAATGCGAAAAAATGTCAGTCTCTCGATGTGCAAAACTGATAGAGACATACCCCAAGCGACTTACAGCTGTAATCGCAGCAAAAGGTGGCGCTACAAAGTATTAACTTAAGGGGGCTGAATAATTTTGCACGCCCAATTTTTCAGTTTTTGATTTGTTAAAAAAGTTTGAAATATCCAATAAATGTCGTTCCACTTCATGATTGTGTCCCACTTGTTGTTGATTCTTCACAAAAAAATACAGTTTTCTATCTTTATGTTTGAAGCCTGAAATGTGGCAAAAGGTCGCAAAGTTCAAAGGGGCCGAATACTTTCGCAAGGCACTGTACCTATAAATTGATATTGAGATTAAAAAGAATGGCTGCATTGGACCTTTAAATAAAAATGGTCACATTTGAGTATGTGGGGCCCTTACTCTGCTCACACAAGAAATATCATGTTTACCACTTTATATTTTCTTTGACTACAACATCACTTTTGAATATAGTGTACCTGCATGTACACTATTGCACTTCAAGAGGCACATCATGTCGATTGGCTATAGAAAAATCTGTATGGAATATGGAATAAGGTTTTGAAGTGTCTGTCCTATATTTAGGAGATGTAAGAAAGCTCTGGAAATATTTTTGTCTTTTGGACACATAAGCTGTGTTTGAAGACTCTTACTAACTGCACTAACCATACTATTTGTGATGTAAATTGAGTATGTACAGTCGTGGACAAACATTTTGAGAATGACACAAATATTAATTTCCACAAAGTTTGCTGCTTCAGTGTCTTTAGATATTTTTGTCAGATGTTACTATGGAATACTGAAGTATAATGACAAGCATTTCAGAAGTGTCAAATTACATGAAGTTGATGCAAAGAGTCAATATTTGCAGTGTTGACCCTTCTTTTTCAAGACCTCTGCAATCCGCCCTGGTATGCTGTCAAATAACTAATGGGTCACATCCTGACTGATGGCAGCCCATTCTTGCATAATCAGTGCTTTTAGTTTGTCAGAATTTGTGGGTTTTTGTTTGTCCACCCGCCTCTTGAGGATTGACCACAAGTTCTCAATGGGATTAAGGTCTGTGGAGTTTCCTGGCCATGAACCCAAAATATGGATGTTTTGTTCCCAGAGCCACTTAGTTATCACTTTTGCCTTATGGCAAGGTGCTCCATCATGCTGGAAAAGACATTGTTCGTCACCAAACTGTTCCTGGATAGTTGGGAGAAGTTTCTCTCAGAGGATGTGTTGGTACCATTCTTGATTCATGGCTGTGTTCTTAGGCAAAATTGTGAGTGAGCCCACTCCCTTGGCTGAGAAGCAACCCCACACATGAATGGTCTCAGGATGCTTTACTGTTGGCATGACACAGGACTGATGGTAGTGCTCAACTTGTCTTCTCTGGACAAGCTTTTTTCCGGATGCCCCAAACAATCGGAAAGGGGATTCATCAGAGAAAATGACTTTACCCCAGTCCTCAGCAGACCAATCCCTGTACCTTTTGCAGAATATCAGTCTGTCCATGATGTTTTTCCCAGAGAGAAGTGGCTTCTTTGCTGCCCTTCTTGACACCAGGCCATCTTCCAAAAGTCTTCCCCTCACTGTGCGTGCAGATGCACTCACACCTTCCTGCTGCCATTCCTGAGCAAGCTCTGTACTGGTGGTGCCCCAATCCCACAGCTGAATCAACTTTAGGAGACGGTCCTGGTGCTCGCTGGACTTTCTTGGGCGCCTTGAAGCCTTCTTCACAACAGTTGAACCGCTCTCCTTGAAGTTCTTGATGATCCGATAAATGGTTGATTTAGGTGCAATCTTACTGGCAGCAATATCCCTGCCTGTGAAGCCCTTTTTGTGCAAAGCAATGATGATGGCACGTGTTTCCTTGCAGGTAACCATGTTTGACAGAGGAAGAACAATGATTCCAAGCACCACCCTCATTTTAAAGCTTCCAGTCTGTTATTCAAACTCAATCAGCATGACAGAGTGATCATGACAGCATGACAGCCTTGTCCTCGTCAACACTCACATCTGTGTTAACGAGAGAATCACTGACATGATGTCAGCTGGTCCTTTTGTGGCAGGGCTAAAATGCAGTGGAAATGTTTTTTGGGGATTCAGTTCATTTGCATAGCAAAGAGGGACTTTGCAATTCATCTGGTCACTATTCATAACATTCTGGAGTATATGCAAATTGCCATCATACAAACTGAGGCAGCAGACTTTGTGAAAATGTATATTTCTGTCATTCTCAAAACTTTTGGCCACAACTGTAGTATGATAATTAGTCATTGTATAGATATAGTTAGTATGCCAAAAGTTCCCGGATGTCGTACTAAACACGTCAAAATATGAAGTATAGAAGCAGTAGACACTATTTCCGTGCTTTTAGGGCCCATAATGCAGTTCTTCTGAATATGGCCGTGGCTTCACAACGTTTTCAGATTTGAAGAAAGTGGCGGAAAATATGCAGACGAAGTCCGACGAGACCGGACACAAATTCATTGCAAATGTTAAGAACATTTTGAGGAAAGTAATAAAGCAAATAAGTTACGTTGCACGTTATGTTGGCTGACAATTTGTTAGCTATGCTATCCTTATGAACCGCATAGCATTGCAGCAATATGTACCTGTATGTTAGCTAGTTACCTAACGTTAGTTGGCTACTAATACATCGAACCTGCCAGGCAGTATATTAACTAAAATCGAACTAACTATTCAACGTTTATTGACTTGATTATTCACGTCGTTCTTACCTAAGCGGTAGAGTCGTTGTGCGCTCTCAATTATGTCTAGCTACTACGATTTCAGAGCACTTTCCTCTAAAGTGTGCCAGAGTGCAGAATAACTGATGAATTTATGAACGCTCAACACCCGTTGAATATATGGCCGGTGTCAGTAAACATTTGCAAAAAAAGCGTCATTAAATTGTTGCCAGCAGCACAGTTACAGTCACCAATGCTTTGGATAACATGAAGACAGCCTAACCAGCTCTGCTAGGGCAAGTAAAATGGTCAGAGTGAGGTGTTTTCTCATTTGTGTCTGGAAATAGCTAGCAAACTAGATAACGTTAGGCAGTTAGCTTGGGTGCTTGACTGCCGTTGTGAGGTCAGAACGCACGGATCAACCCTACTCTTCTGCCAGAGCGTCCAGTGACGCGCTCTGAAAGCTAAACACTCTGAATTTACGAATGGACAATCTAACAATGCTCTGGATTTAGGAACGCCCAGAGCGCACTTTGGCACTTCAAATTGAATTCAAGAACACACCAGAAATCGTAAAATGTCTAGCTAGTAATTTGTTATGCTAACAAACTAGCAAGAGGTTGCATAGCAACAGCATCAACTTCCGGTAGACAGGCGAAGTGCTAGTACACTTAACTGAAAGGATACCGTTCGGAGAACATCATCGTGTTCATGAGAGTCTCCCCATAGTGAAGTCATATTAGTTTGTAGCTCAAACGTTTCAGATCCTACAGACAGAAGTTGCCACATCAGCATTACCGACTTCAGATGAGTCCTGTGACACTTGTGGGTGTCATTGAGCAGCAAAACGGAGAACGCCATCATGTTCGTCTCCCATTTCCATAGAGTCTAGGCCAAACCATTTGGACACCACAGACGTTATCGTGAGGAGACCGGTCTGACAGCTGTATCTCGGCCACCTCCCACTGCAGATGCGGAAGGACATAGGCAGATGCGGTGGATTGAGACGCAGCAAAAAAACTGATATCTCTATCTTAAACTGACAGATTTTGATGGGGAATATTTTATTATGTTACTTAGATTGACAGGTGCGCACGGGTGAGTCAATAGACTCTTAAATGAAATAAGAGTAGGCACTGGACAGGTATCTTTCCAAGGAAATGTACTTCCTAAATATGATTAGGCTACAGTTTACTACATTGCCAGGAAATAAATATTGATCACCCATATTTGTCTCCGTCTGAATATCGCCCCGTTCCAAAAAAGGATATATGTAAAACGCAGCTCAAGAGAAAGTGTTGGCTCTCTCTCCAACTCATATATGCTCTCCAAGCATATTGGCAGATATAGCCCAGTACTACTGATAGCCTCATATAATGGGCAACGTGAGAATCGCTGGTGATTTAATCTATTTCTTAGGATATTTTTGCAGAGTGGGCAGGTCCAGTATAAAAACCTGCGAGAGTGGACAGGAGTGGGATGAAGAAATCAGTCCTGCACAGTCCTCTACACTGGAACATAAAACGCACTCACCTTCAGTCTCATGAAGGAACCGTTGTTGTCCACAACTGCCCATCAGCTCGTACTTGCTTTTCTCTTCTGGCTGAAAGACACAGTACACAGTAAATAAGACGCTGGTTTCTAAGTGGTAGCTTAGGCTACATCTAGCTAAGGTCAAGCCTGAGGCTTGAATTAATTACAAAGATTTCAATCCAAGTTGAGTAAAACAAAATTAAACCGCAGACAAATGCTAATCTCTATTTAACAGTTCACTGGAGGCACTCGAGTTAGATTTAGACTTGGCTAATTTGAGTGTACTGAAACCTCACAGACTTGTCTACTTAAGTTGAAAAAAAATAATGTAGCCTGAAGTGTCTCTTGTCCTTATTGAAGCTTATTCATGCCTTTCCAACTGAGGTTTTGCTAGGTTTTGCTAGTCTCTGGTGTGAAAACATGGTGGAAAGGTGCAGCCTCATTGCCCTCTGTCTGACTGAAAAGTGGGATGTGACTGAGGTAACACTCTCACACAATGTGTTCTGTCTGTTCTGCCCTACAGTACCATAACACTATGTTACACTGACTTCCACAGTCCTCACAAAAATAACTGTAACTTTACTTAAGAGCATTATTGTCTGAGCATTGCTGACATTAAATTAACATTGTTGACATTTGCCAATGTTTGTTCCACTCATGTTAAATGCCAGTCTCACAAGGAAATGGCATATACTAAATGTATGGGACAATTATAAAAGCAGTATAAACAGCCCTGTCATATCTTGCTGTTATAAAGGACTTCCATACTGCAGTGTACACCCTTGAAAGTATTCCTCTTTCTTTCACAGACATTGGCCTCACAGGTATATAATTATAAGTTTGGACCATAGTAAGAATACAATTGAAACAGGTGAGTGTGATGATCTTAAGAGGATTGAGTAATCCCACTTCCTGATGCTCCACCTCTGAACTCTTCTCCAACGCCCGGCTCTCCATGATCTCATACTCGACTTTGTGCCTCTCCTCCTTACTCTTCTGCTTCTTGTCTGGTGGAAAGAGGAAAATAAAGTGCGATTGAGATGTGCAACAATACAACAGACTCCTATTACACTGCAGTACAGCCGGTGAGGATAAGATCCCTATGTCATGTTCTCCTTTTCATCTACGACATGCTGTGAACTAATGCAGTCGAAGCGGCGTCTCTCGATCCCCAAACACACATAACCTGTTTGATCCAAGGATGGGAAACGACTTGGAAGACGATTGCAAGGGACAGATTAATCATTGTTGTACAAGACCGCAACATGTCAGAGGACAGAGGATAGCATTACATTGTTGACGTTGTCTAGAGCTCCCTAGTGTGGTTGGGATAAGTGCTGTATTACTCATGGGGGTGGCTTTGTTACGAGCACAGCAGCCAACACAGTGGCCCTGATGTCATTTCCAGTACAAATGGAAACCTCCACAAAACCACATAGTCTAAATAACTGTCAGATCGATGCTATACAATCTGGGGTCATGCTGAACAAATATGACAATTGTCATTTCAGTTTGTAATTTTCTTGTGTACCGTCACAGTCATGTAAAATGCCATTGTATCCAGTCACATTTTGTTTCATACTGCAGCAGCTGGTTGAGCTTCTCTGCATCTATCCCAACCTTCAAAGCAGCTCAATCACAAAATGAACACAGCATGAAGAGAACATAGAGGCATCACCAGCTTGCAGAGGGAGGAGAAATAGTCCCCCCCAAAAATACAGAGGAAACGAAGACGAAAGGATATTTTTAAAATTAAAGTCAAAGAAAAGAACAGGGAGGAAAACATTAAAGAAACAATTTTAGGGACGCAGATGAGAAGGAAGGAAGGAGGGAGGAAGCCAGGAAGGAAGAGGCTGACTTTGTTTGTTAGCATGAAGTTCATTCCATGAAGAGAGGAGAAGAATAAATCAGTAGTGGGCGTTCTCTTACCTTCAACCGATACTGAATGATCTTTCACCTCCACACATGGAAGGTCTCCATCTTGGAGTGTAGGGTCCAGCAGTTGCACTTCAATAGGCTGCTCTTCATTAGATGTCTTTTCACAGTCCACACTGTTCTTCAAGGGCTCAGAGGGTAGTGGCTGTCCAAAACATACACCACTGTGGTGCATTTGACCAACCTGTAGGACAAAGCTGTTCCGGGGAAATGCTGGTGTCCCCCAAGGAGGCGGGTGGCATTCCTCCCCTTTCTTGCACTTGAAGCAGTTTTCGTAAATGATAGTCCCTTTGTCCCCTTGTCTTGCTGAGTTCAGATCACACAAAAGTTCACAGTTGATAACAGGTTGTTGGGATCTAAGCTCACGTCCCAAAGCAGAAGCCATTGATTCATAAAGATTCAGGTCGTTTGTCTTTGTACCTGGCTCTCCGGATGTGCCTAATAGGTCTGTGCCTATGCCTAATAGGTCTGCTAAGAGGTCAGCTAATTTCCCCTTGCCTTTCTTCTGTAGAGGTGCTGATCCCTCATTCCTCATCTTTAGCTTCTCAGAGCTGTGATTGGTTACTGAGGCAGGTGCGGACGTGGTCTCTGTAGTTTTCCTCAGTGCGTCAACCTTGATATATTCTGAGGAGCTGCTGTTGGGTCTGCACGGGCACTTATCAATACTTTCACCTGCTGGATTTTCAAAATGGGAGGTTCTGAGGCAAAATTGCCAATCCTCAGTCCATAGGTTATGTCCTTGGAGCTTAACGCATCTCCTTTCTAGTTATACAGGTTAGGAAATCTGCACATCGGTTTAATAATTCATTGGATTCATTCATAAGAACAAACTACTTATCTAAACACGCTGCAAAGTAAACACAGGTCTGAAAAATCTATTCATGCTTGGACAGGGATATTTAAGGGAAATCATGGCATCGGGTGCGCACACACACCTAGTGGAGCTGACTTACCTGGTACGGCTGGCATTGCTGAGCCCCCAGTGTAGGAGAGTGGAGTCCCCTGTGAGAAGATGAGGAAAGAGAACATCTTCAATAACTAGATGAACCAGTGTCAGCAGGTACAGTTCCTTTCACAATATTATTTTTTTGTGCCAGAGTCTTTCAATGAATACTACTAGGGCATTGTGTATTGGTAAAAACATGAGAGCTGCTATGGCTTGTTCACATAGAGTTACAATGAGTTATTGGAACCCTTGGGCCCTTAAGGGTCTTTGTTTTCCTAGCTGATAACTGAGGTTGAGTATTACAACTGTGTTGATAGATGTCCACCCACACAATGCTTTATCCCATAGGACTGGTGCTAGGCAACTAACAGAGGAATTGTTGCACTGTAAGGCTGGAGCTTTACATCACTCTCGGGAAATATCTTTCAAAGAGACTGAAGGCTAGACTTAAGAAAAGTCAAAGGAAACAACAGAAATTACATTGTTGTTTTCTACAAAGATCATCAGAAATGAACCTTGATAAATGTGTCTCTCCAACCAATTTTGGATGATTCATGTCTAAATGCACCACCAGCAGATGGTGCATTTAAACAATCAATAGAAAGTCACTCATATGCGGGGTAGTAAAAAAACATAAACATCAATTGAAGTTGTTTCATCAGAGAGTAATGCTTTGACCAAAAATGTTTTATGCTTGAAAGTCTGACATTTTATTCATTGATTTGGATGTCTTTTTAATATAACCAAAAGCAACGCTTAACAAAAGAGGTATATTTTGGATGACAAAAAAAAGATCAATGACTTTAATCTGATATTTTATTCCACAGAGAATTTTTTAGGAATAAATTGGGATCTAATCACATGTCATACTCTGTATGAATATGTCCTCTTTCAAAGTATATGAGTATGAGGCTTTATGTTGTAGATCACTTGTAAACGAGATTCATCTTCAAAGATCAAACGGAAGGGCTATCCTTTCTAGTTTCCATAACAAGCAAAGACGGGGGAAGAAAAAGTTTGCAACGAGAAGAAGTTAAAATCAATTTCTTGCACTTGGATGACCTCAAAGAGAGAGAAGAAGAGTATTCGTTGGAAAAGCCCAAGACAACCCTGACTGATATTACAATCCCAAAATGGAGGCCCAAATAGAAGAGCCGTAACTATGGTGACACAGAGGCTCCTATGAAGACACTTCTTACAGAGATGGGAGTGTTTGAGAGACTATAAGAACAACATCTACGCACAGAGAAGCATGTCCAGACCTTTTTGAGTGAAAGGACAGCTAGAACCTCAAATGGCTAGTAGAGTGCACACCTTGCCAGACAGACAGGCAGCAAGAATGTTAATGTTCCAACACCAATTGCTGTGAGATTTCACAGTAAAGGCCATATTGACAGCTATAGCCGGCAACAGGTGATACCAAGATGACTAAGCCTTACTCGCAGTCATACAAGCTGTTATAAAGACTTGTTATACAAGAGGAGCAGAGCTGCAGAAAGCACTGAGTTGGAGTTGGATGGACATGCTACAGTATATGAGAGTGGGAGGGAGCTATGTTTTTTAATGCAAAAATTCAGATACAAACCAAAAAGGAAGCAATTGCCATAAATTCTTCTGTCAAAGACTGCTTTGTTTGTGAATCTGAATGATGAAGTCTAATCGAAAGCTGCTGACAGTATTTTTGTACTTTGGTAGTTGGTACTCATGAGACAAACAAAGCAATTCTGAAGAAAGGTAACATTTTGGCCCAAACTGTATCAATTGGATGATGTTCATCTCATGATGTGAAACCAGTGGAATACAGTAAATTGGATGAAAATAAACAACGGGTACACTTTTCAACCATAGAGTAATAAAAGTAACCAGGGCAGCATCTCAATTGTATTTCCTTAATTCATCATGTCTACTCTCCTCGCCTCCTTCACAAAACGTATTGGAGAGGGTCAAAAGTTCCTCCACTCCAATAAATGTTGAGAAGAAAGTCAGGAGAGAGGACACACAACCAAGCTAGCACATTTGGTTCCTTGGAAGTTGTGGGAATGTACATTTTTGGTTTCTCGTTGGTTCTGGGAACGAAGCTGTACGATTTCTGACCAGTAAAACGGAAAGTTATTTTATTGTCCTGAGAACGGAAGTAAAACTGTTTCTGGGACCGTTAATTTTGTGGTTGCAGGGAGATTCTGAGAATGTTTTACTATGATTCCCTGAAAGTTTTCCTGAGAGGTTTTATTAACATTCTGGGAATATACATTATAAGTTAAATGACATTATGAGAAAATATTTTAATAAGACTGCTAGCTTAACTGTTTTGAACTGCATGCACAGAACATATGGAAATAAATGTGTTTATTCATTCAAACACATGTATTTTTATTGTGGCATGGGGGTCAGTGAGACTCTAACCTATGATCTTCTGTTCTCTATCTATGGCAATAATCCACTGCCCCACCAGGATGGAGCTAGCATGCCATGTTTATTACTCATACAAAGCTGTTCATTTTAGTCTATTCAAACTGACCACATTTCAAAGAAAACAAGCACTCATTATGATCAGGTGTGGCCAATTAGTGGGTGCAGCCAACACAGCTGAACACACTTAACGAGACAGAGGATAGAGAGAGTTTTGTTGACGCTGAGAACGGAATGTATATGTTTTTATAATAATAATCATTTTTGAATGTTACAAATGTTCTATTGGTATGTTTTCTTCATGTTCTGAGAACATTCATTTAAATAGAACCATAAGGAAACCTGAAGAAAACGTTATGCTAAAGTACTGTACATCTGTGGGAAGTTTGTATGCAAAATAACAATAGGACAACCAACCTCTCACCAAGCTCTAAGAAGCATATGGTTCTCAGAACGTTATGTGCTAGCTTGGAAGGAATTAAGGAAATACAATAACCCCAGCTGTCTGTACCTTGAATCCTCCACAGGTGGCGCAGATGGTTAGGAGGGTTTTGGAGGCAGTGGCTTGGGAACTGCTGCATATCTGATAGGAGTCTGGATGTTGAGTGTCACTAGAGGGCGCCACCCCGCTCTTACTCTCCTCTGAGTGGCCCTGTAAGAGATCAGCCATCGAGCGCCTGGCAACAGTGTCCGAGCGACCCCCGAGAGGACCCTCTTTTTCCCTCTGTACTGACTTACATGATGGGGGTGATTGGGGTGAACTACCCGCCTGGTCCTTAGATGTTGTGGAGGTCTGGTGCCCCCTGGCCCCTCCTGTTCCCCCCTGCAGTAGATTCCGGGGGGTGTCGTAGAGGTATCTCAGTGACGTGGGTACCTGGTACTCCTGTCCTGGCGCTGGGGGGCAGGTACAGGGGGCCAGGTCCAGGTGAGGGGGCAGGCTGAGCAGGGAGCCAAAGTCATCCCCCCCAGAACCAATGTCCAGGCTACCTGCATAGGAGGAGAAACTCCCAGAGTAGGAGGAGTGGCTTCCTGTGGCGATGCCGCTGTCGGATGAGCTCTGTCGACCAATCTCCTGCAGCTGCCGGGACCGAGGTGGCTTGGCTACTGCACGAGCTCCACCCACCTGAATGACAGACAGTTTATCCTCGGCCTGTAAGGCCACCTTGGGCCCAGACTGGCCAATGATGGTCTCTGTGGGGGCGGAGCTTGTTGTGACGGGCTCAGTCCAAATGGCCAGCCGGCTGCCGATGCTGGAGTCTGATTGGCTGGTGTCGGAGGTGTCAGAGGAGCCTGATATGCTGCGGTCGTCTCCCGCCACAGACAGACCATACGTGGAGGAGGCTTCCAAAACCACATAAGAAAACAGATTATTTATTCTATAAAAACAAAACTATTACTTATACACCTTATCTACACAAGCACATCAATAAAGCATAACATCAGATTATCCAAAATAGGTCTCCTCACTTGTCTGACTGGTAGTCACAGTCACAATACTCACAATAAATCAACAACATAAGACACATTTCTATATGACGCTATAGAAACTTGCTTTTAGAAAGTTACGATAATGCAACAGGCACCATTACTGGGCAATGTACCATTTCCCATGGATTAGTCATGGAGAATACTAACTCTAATACATGTTCCATAAATTGTTGAAGGAAGATGAATGGTGAGCAGTGGATGCTGGTGTCCCTTTTTTTCACTCATAAACTATATTGTAGTAGTATGTTCATTATCCCATTGTTAATACAATCCCTCCAAAAAGGGTGCATGTCAGCAGTCAAGTTTTCAAGATAGAGCACTTTCAGTACAGCGCAATGACTGTGATGGTTTTGCATTGAAGGACAGGTTCATTCTAATGGCTGGAATAGACTGAACGGTGAGGTAACGCACCTGTGCTGCTCTGGTGAGACAGCATGCTAAGGCGTTTCTCCAGCTCCTGGGCCTCATGGTTTACCCTCTCCTCAGAGTAGGCCTGGTTGGCGGCGGCGTTGGGGTCTGTCGGCGTGAAACACAACGGTATTCATAATACTTTACCTTTATTATAATAGCAGTCAACAGTCAACAACAATACATAGTATCAATAACACACCATAGCAATGATAAAGTCATTCCAATAAACAATATTCTATTGCTCTTTGGTCATTTACTACAGTATTCTAAAATAATATATCCGTTTATGCAGGCCCTTGTGAGACAATTCAGTAGAAAGGACAAAATTCTGTTTATGTCTGTTGATTAATAGTCGTAAATCTCGATAGGAGGCCTACTGATAATAGTATACATCAATATCTGTGAGGAGAGGTTAACCTTGGGTGCCTTTCTGATGTCAGAGTGACATGGGATCAAAAGAGTGACGCAGAGTGTCTCGTATTGAGGCTCGGATGCATCCGGTTTTCAGGGGAAATGGAAAGAGAGCCTGTGACGGGACTTCCCCTTTTGGACGTTAACAAGGCAACACTCTATCTTAACTCCTCCTCCACATTTACTGGATTGGTTCAACAGTGCAGAAGAGAACATCCCCTGACAGGACTAGAAAGAAAGAAGCGCTGCTCAGGCGTCCATTTTCTGCCTGCTGCATTAGGTGCATGAGGTGACACTGGGAAGGATGTGAACATAAATCACCAGTGTGCCAATAAATCCTTGAGGGGCCGCTGTGATTAGGGTGATTACATGTCCCGGAATGTGCGGTAGAGTCCCACATTTTAACGCTTCGTCCCGTGTCCCACAACCAAACAATCACGTACCGCATTTTATCATAACAGTTCTAACACCATTCCATTTTTTTTGTATTTGTTCCATATTTCAGTCAGGCATTCTAACATGTCTCTTTTGCAACAGAGAGGGAGAGGCAAAGAGAGAGGTTTCACTCCCGCAAATCTGTCCAAAACAAGCACAATGCGTTTCTATGGGCTTATTTTGGACCTAAGTTTTCACCTGCCTTCCAGCCTTTGGGACAACTCCCATTGTTAGGGCAGAGACATGAGCATTTCGTCATTATATACAGATCTCCGTTTGCAGTCAAGTTACACTTTTGACAAGATATACACTGCTCAAAAAATAAAGGGAACACTAAAATAACACATCCTAGATCTGAATGAATGAAATATTCTATATTTCTTTACATAGTTAAATGTGCTGACAACAGAATCACACAAAAATTATCAATGGAAATCAAATGTATCAACCCATGGAGGTCTGGATTTGGAGTCACACTCAAAATTAAAGTGGAAAACCACACTACAGGCTGATCCAACTTTGATGTAATGTCCTTAAAACAAGTCTAAATGAGGCTCAGTAGTGTGTGTGGTCTCCACGTGTCTGTATGACCTCCCTACAACGCCTGGGCATGCTCCTGATGAGGTGGCGGATGGTGTCCGGAGGGATCTGCTCCCAGACCTGGACTAAAGCATCCGCCAACTCCTGGACAGTCTGTGGTGCAATGTGGCGTTGGTGGATGGAGCGAGACATGATGTCCCAGATGTGCTCAATTGGATTCAGGTCTGGGGAACGGGCGGGCCAGTCCATAGCATCAATGCCTTCCTCTTGCAGGAACTGCTGACACACTCCAGCCACATGAGGTCTAGCATTGTCTTGCATTAGGAAGAACTTAGGGCCAACCGCACCAGCATATGATCTCACAAGGGATCTGAGGATCTCATCTCGGTACCTAATGGCAGTCAGGCTACCTCTGGCGAGCACATGGAGGGCTGTGCGGCCCCCCAAAGAAATGTCACCCCACACCATAACTGACCCACCCCAAAACTGGTCACGCTGGAGGATGTTGCAGGCAGCAGAACGTTCTCCACGGCGTCTCCAGACTCTGTCACGTCTGTTACATGTGCTCAGTGTGAACCTGCTTTCATCTGTGAAGAGCACAGGGCGCCAGTGGCGAATTTTCCAATCTTGGTGTTCTCTGGCAAATGCCAAACGTCCTGCACGGTGTTGGGCTGTAAGCACAACCCCCACCTGTGGACGTCGGGCCCTCATACCACCCTCATGGAGTCTGTTTCTGACCGTTTGAGCAGACACATGCACATTTGTGGCCTGCTGGAGGTCATTTTGCAGGGCTCTGGCAGTGCCCCTCCTGCTCCTCCTTGCACAAAGAAGAAGGTAGCGGTCCTGCTGCTGGGTTGTTGCCCACCTACGGCCTCCTCCACGTCTCCTGATGTACTGGCCTGTCTCCTGGTATCGCCTCCATGCTCTGGACACTACGCTGACAGACACAGCAAACCTTCTTGCCACAGCTCGCATTGATGTGCCCTCCTGCATGAGCTGCACTACCTGAGCCACTTGTGTGGGTTGTAGACTCCGTCTCATGCTACCACTAGAGTGAAAGCACCGCCAGCATTCAAAAGTGACCAAAACAACAGCCAGGAAGCATAGGAACTGAGAAGTGGTCTGTGGTCACCACCTGCAGAACCACTCCTTTATTGGGGGTGTCTTGCTAATTGCCTATAATTTCCACCTGTTGTCTATTCCATTTGCACAACAGCATGTGAAATTTATTGTTAATCAGTGTTGCAGTGTTGCTTCCAAAGTGGACAGTTTGATTTCACAGAAGTGTGATTGACTTAGAGTTACATTGTGTTGTTTAAGTGTTCCCTTTATTTTTTTGAGCAGTGTATGTCATAAGGATGTGGTACCGGAGATGTTAAGAAGAAAACGGACCTAAAACGAAGTCAACCCGAAAGGTAATACCTGAACGTATCCAATAAGAATACAGATGTTTGTGTTCCTATGCAAATCCTTTTGCTACGGTGTGCCTTACTGAACATGACCCAGTACTGAGTACTGGTACGCCCTCTATCTGTGAGGGTGAAAACGGCAGGCCTTTAGTGAGGTAATACAGAACAGGGTCACACAGGGGTACACCTTGCTGTTTGTGCAACACTACATGTGTTTATTAATAGCACTGCTTGCCACGTGGCCCCTGTGGTACGCGTAATGGAGATGGTGTGGCTATGGATCATTAGTACCGCGCCGAGGATCTAATGTAAGTTACCTTAGTCCCAACCCAAGGTCAGCTGTTATTGCTAAGTTACATTGATTTCCTGGTCAACCAATATGTTGTCATGGGTCATTTCCAAGGGTCATTGTCATTTTGATTGTGCAAGTAGAGTGCAAAATGACATACAAATGGCAAAAGACTACAGTGAGAATTTCAAATGGATTGCCATTTATATGATACCGGCATATCTATCAGTTACCGAAAGGACTGCAAACAACTAGATGTAACAGCTGACATCTGCTTCAGGTTCTTGTCAACAACCCTGTTCCCTTTGCATGAGAAGGGACAGTGGTGTTTACAGGAGAGTAGGGATATTAGAAACACACACACAGAGAGAGAGAGAGAGAGAGAGAGAGAGAGAGAGAGAAATGGGGGGGGGGGGGGGCAAAGCAAGGGGAAAATGTGAAAGAGAAAAAGCGAGAGGCAGAGTGTGTGCTTTTGGTGGTGGGGTTGGGGGCGCAGTGACACAGGAATCCTGGGGATGAGGTTACACACATGCCCAGAGTGATTAGAAGGGTTTGGTGCGCTCTGCTTGTGTGAACTGTGACTTTGACCTCCCGCTCTCCCTCTGACATCGTCCCCTGCTATTTATTCTACTACAGACAACAATAATAGGAGATGAGCTCAATGCCTGATTGGGCGAGAGGATGTGTGAAACCAGGAACACCCAGTGGGACAAGCCACAGCTGCAGTGCCCACCCTAACCCCTACTGCACCTCTCTCACGACGCGACAGACTATACAGAGGTGACTGGATTGAATTTGCTGCTATAATTACAGTTATTACAGTGGTTATCCTATTACATATGTATAAGGTGGCCCCGTTGTATACGCTGCTTGCGCTACAGTTAGTCCAGTGGTTATCAGATTATATTCACTAATACTATAGTCTGTAACCAGCTAATCCAATTATGTATATAACAGCTGTCAGTCATAATGCTGTTGGATCAAAGTACATTGGATGGAATCCATGGGTCTCAGAGTAACAACCTCTGGAAGAGGCTGCATTCCAGAAAGCACATGGTGGGCCACTATTATAGTGAGGATAAATCCCACACAAAGTATCTCTTGAAGAACGCTTGTTTGAATTAAGACAGCAAGTGTTCGATTAAAGTGTTTGCCAAGTCAAAAGGCGAAAGGGCAATGGATAATATACCTCTACATAACTTACCTCAGAATGACCACAAGGATACATTAAAGGCTACATTTCATCCATATTCTCCATTTAAAATGCCCAGAAATTTGATAAAAATACTCCTAACTCCCATATGTCATGTACTATAAATTCACCACCCTGGTCTGTATGTACTTGTTTGGGCAAGCCGTATAGCCAGCAGTAAACACCTTTGGTACTGACCAGGCAGGATTGGCCTCAGTCCAAAAGGGCCTCTGGTGGGGGAGATGCCCCTGACGATGCAGTCGAACAGAAAGCTGATCTGCTCTCCCTCCATGGACGATAGGAAGAAGACGCCAGCCCCTGTAGGAAACACACATAGTCCGCCGGCTTAATGTCACATTTCGCTCTTTAGATAGAATGTTTTACCACACCCCTCTGGGTCAATTATAACTGGATGGAAGTAGTGTACAGTGATACATGTTTGTACTGGCCAGTTGGCACACAAGCGCACTAATAGCTAGCACCCACTCAAACGGCTCGGCCACACAACACCATAGACGTGGTTTGTGGTTGGGAGGCCGGTTGGACGTACTGCCAAATTCTCTAAAACAATGTTGGAGGCGGCTTATGGTAGATAAATGAACATTCAATTATCCGCCAATAGCTCTGGTGGACATTCCTGCAGTCAGTATGCTATTGCACGCTCCCTCAAAACTTGTGACATCTGTGGCATTGTGTCACATCTACTCCCGCTCCCCCCTCTGGCGCTCCACGTCGCCAACCCATCATTACGCACACCTGGCAACCATCATTACGCACACCTGCGCCTCATCATTAGGCACACCTGGACTTCATCACTCCCCGGATTACTCCTCCTTTATCTAGCACTCCGTTATTATCACCCATCAGGCAGTATTGTTTCTGTGTTCATGTTCAGACACTACTCTAGTTTGTGTATTCACTTTGCTTGTTCGTATTAAACTCACCGACTGCACCTGCTTCATAACTCCCTGCATCTTTGTCACACAATGTGTTGTGTGACAAAACTGTACATTATAGAGTAGCCTTTTATTGTACCCGGCACAAGGTACACTTGTGTGATGACCATGCTATTTGATAAGCTTCTTGATATGGCTTACCTGTCAGGTGGATGGATTATCTTGGCAAAGGAGAAATGCTCACTAACAGGGATTTTGTCGACAAAATTTGAGAGAAATAAGCTTTTTGTGTGAATGGAACATTTCTGGGATCTTTAATTTCAGGTCATGAAAAATGGAACCAACCCTTTACATGTTGTGTTTATATTTTTGTTCAGTTTAGTATGTGGATTATAATTAATAGCCATTTTTTGTAGATAAATCAAGTCTTTAGAAGCCTTTTCAAACCTTAAATACATTACAAATGTGCATTTCCTGCTGTGATCAAATTCAGATCCTACATCTGTATGCTAAATAACCTAGGCTAAATAAAGCCTCACACAACACGAATGAATGGTCAAAAATTCTAAATCTCTGATATACAGCTCCGGTCACTCAAAATGTAAAATGAAAAC
Source organism: Oncorhynchus mykiss (assembly GCF_013265735.2). Classification (NCBI taxonomy): domain Eukaryota; kingdom Metazoa; phylum Chordata; class Actinopteri; order Salmoniformes; family Salmonidae; genus Oncorhynchus; species Oncorhynchus mykiss. The sequence goes on along the minus strand of NC_048573.1, from coordinate 24,981,539 downwards.
TATAAAGGTGGTAAAGGGTACAAGGGTGTGAGGGTTAATGGGTCAGGAACTCTCCTGCCCTGGTGCCATTCCCAAGCCCAAGACACACCAGGGGGTGTCACCAAGAGGGTCTTTCTGTCACCTGGTCGTCGTGAGACCACCCAACACAGCTACCCCCTGTCGCATGTTTTAGATGCCACCGACCCTAAGAAGGGGTCAGAGGTTAGCAGCTAAAACCACTCAGATGTTTACACTGAGGGGGACTCAAGACATATGTTACAACTAGTGGCGGTCGGTGCCGTTTAAGATGAGGGAGGATGATAATTTTTTTAATGAGCATCGCCTTATTTCTATTACAGCATATTGGATGACTGTCATTCATATTCCATTCACACAGCTCAATGTAACATCGATAGGTTTAGACTACTACATGATCCTCAAATTGTCCCTATACCCATCATGAAGTTGCTACAACCTATCCTATGAATTAAAGTTTACAACATACTGTAGGTGCACAGATCGAGAGAAATTTGAAGGTGACAGACACTTACACATTCAATACCGCCTTGCACAATCTTGCCTGCGTTTAGCTGATCTAGGGTGTAATCAGTCCAGCAGTTGCAAACGAGAGTTTCTATTGAACAAATTCAGTTATGTTTATCTCCGTTTTGTTCCGTTTGCTTACGTTTAAGGAATGTTTTTCAACAGAATTGGAGGAATAAATACGCCCCTGATCACACACAAACACATTTCACTTTCATAGTAGCCAGCCAGATCGTTGTATAATTCCTTCTTGCATCTACGCCACAGTGTATAAAGGATTTTGGAGACAGGCATAGGAATACACAATAGGGGTTTTTCATACACCCATAACAAACACATATACAAAAATACTGGGCTGTACCCAAACAAAAGAGTGAGGGTAAACCTCGTTAAACCCCACGGGACAATACCGTAATACACAATATATATATATATAGCATGCAGCATAACAGCTGCACCAACGCAAAGGCACGCACAGCACCAACGGACATGGGAACAATAACCGACAAAGACAGAGGGAACAGAGGGCACATATATAACATACTAATCAGGGGAAATGGGAACCAGGTGTGTATAATCAGACAAGACAGTCCGGGGTTGATGATAATGAATCCCGTTCAGTGAAGCCTAGAAAGCCTGTGACATAGACCTCCGGAACTGGTGAACAGAATGAGCATCAGTACCGGGGGGGATACGTGACTCAGGAGGCTGGTGAGGGGAAGACGCTTCATAATAATGTCTGGAACAGAGCGAATGGAATTGCATCAAACACATAGAAACAATGTGTTTGATTTATTTCATAACATTCCACTGATAACGCTCCAGCCATTACTACGAGCCAGTCCTCCACAATTAAGGTGCCACCAACCTCCTGTGATCGACACGCTCTCCTCCTCACACCTTTTCCCTTTGCTTGTGGACACACAGCTTAGATAGTTGTCACCATATTAGCTAACGTCAAGTCAATAACATAGCTACTATAACTAATGCCTTAGTAAATTTGCTACAATCATGCAGTACAGCGTACAGTTAGCAAGCAGTTTAGCAGTTACACCGGCGAGCCCCGGTGGCAATAAAAAAATAAAGCCAAAAGCTTACCTTGACTTGGAAGAGTTCTAGAGTTGGATAACCATTGTCAGCTAGGTAACATAGCATCCCTCTCTGTTTGAGCTGGGTGTTTGAGTAGGCTCAACTAGCTAGCTGGAAGGGGGTGGGAGCCTCCTAGGTTTTGTATTGAAGTCAATGTACCCAGAAGAGGATGGAAACTAGCTGTCCTCCGGCTAAACCACGGTGCTACCCTACAGAGTGCTGTTGAGCCTACTGAAGACCTCAATTGAAAACAGTGTGTTAAATTCAGTTATTTGGTGACGTGAATATATTTAGTATAGTTTTATCTAAAAAGGATAACTTTTGAAATGTTTCACTATTTAAATGTTTATGAAATTCACTGAGGGGGATGGTCCTCCCTTTCCTCCAATGAAGAGCCTCCACTGTTTACAACATCTCCTGTCCGCAGTAATCTGTTGTCAAATATCATCCGGTTCTGAATAAAATGGCCAATTCAAAATGCTAGTTAATAATCTACTTGAGTATCATTTACAGTATAAATGGGATCAACAGATGCAATGTCTACTACTGCATCGATTTATTTCCGTACTTAAGTGAAAAGTCATCTGTCATTGAGTGGTGCTTTGAATGAATGAGTGGAATGAGTGGAGCTTTGAGGACAACTCAAGGCTCTGGCTGCAACAACAACAACAACAAGCAACAGGTGAGATAACTAACTTCCTTAATAATGACATCATGAAAAGGTTTCAACAAAGCTAAGCAGCACACATCACACCATCCCCACCCCCACCCTAACGTGATGGACCTCTCCACTTCTACCTAATAAAGTCTGAACCATAGTACCAAACCAGGGAGCCGCCATTCGCTGCGGGGACAGGGTTTTAGACTGGCGTGTAAATAAGTTCTGCAGCGAAGGAATTGTCTGTAGAGCTCCGAGACAAGATTGTTTCGAGGCACAGATCTGGGGAAGGGTACAAAAGAAATTATGCAGCATTGAAGGTCCCCAAGAACACAGTCTCCATCATTCTTAAATGGAAGAAGTTTGGAACCACCAAGACTTCCTAGGCCAAACTGAGAAATCGGAAGAGAAGGGCCTTGGTCAGGGAGGTGACCAAGAAACTGTTGGTCACTCTGACAGAGCTCCAGAGTTCCTCTGTGGAGATGGGAGAACCTTCTAGAAGGACAACCATCTCTGCAGCACTCCACCAATCAGGCCTTCATGGTAGAGAGGTCAGACGTAAGAAAATCCTCAGTAAAAAGGCACATGACAGCCAGTTTAGAGTTTGCCAAAAGGCACCTAAAAGACTCTCACATGAGAAACATGATTATTTGGCCTGAATACCAAGCATCACGTCTGGAGGAAACCTGGCACCTACGGTGAAGCATGGTGGTGGCAGCATCATGCTGTGGTGATGTTTTTCAGCGGTAGGAACTGGGAGACTAGTCAGGAACGAGGGAAAGATGAACGGAGCAAAGTACAGAGAGATCCTTGATGAAAACCTGCTCCAGAGCGTTCAAGACCTCAGACTGAGGCGAAGATTCACTTTCCAACAGAACAACGACCCTAAGCACACAGCCAAGTCAACGCAGGACTGGCTTCGGGACAAGTCTCTGAATGTCCTTGAATGGCCCAGCCAGAGCCCAGACTTGAACCTGATCGAACATCTCTGGAGAGACCTGACAATAGCTGTGCAGCGATGCTCCCCATCCAACCTGACAGAGCCTGAGAGGATCTGCAGAGAAGAATGGGAAAACTCCCCAAATACAGGTGTGCCAAGCTTGTAGCGTCATACCCAAGGAGACTCGAGGCTGTAATCGCTGTCAAAGGTGCTTCAACAAAGTACTGAGTGAAGGGCCTGAATAATTATGTAAATGTCATATTTCCGGGTTTTTATTTAGCAAAAATGTCTAAAAACCTGGTGTTGCTTTGTCATTATGGAGTATTGTGTGTAGATTGATGAGGGTATAAAACAACAACATATATTTCAGAATAAGGCTGTAATGCAACAAAATGTGGAAAAAGTGATAGGGTCTGAATACTTTCTGAATGCACTGTAGATCCCATGTGCACACAAACACACGCACATTTTTCCCATCTTTAAAAAAGGGATGTGCTTTCCTTTTTTTACGACGCATGGATTGGAAAACTCTCCCCGATGTGACCTTCACGATATTAAGTTGTGCCTCTAGTGGAAGACTGAATGGAGCTAAATAAATCACGGTTCACATACTGGAGTCTCGTGTTTCCAGTGGATCGTGTGTATTAATATTGATGTCTTCAGCTATGTGGCGTACTTTGCGTGCCTGTCTGTGTCCACTCCAGGTGTTGACACGCGTCCATTCCCCCTCTAACAGTTTTGTGTTTATTCCAGGATGTAAACTGCAAAATACCATACCGCAAATCACATACCCATGTTTCAGATATGGAAATTAACTTAATGCGCTCTCTGATTTCTCAAGTATGACTTCTCATTGACTTTTTTATATTTACAGATTAAGTCTTGCTGGACCGAGGCTAACTGAGATTGGATTTCTATTCAAAGCCTGCAAGCTTAGTGAAACAAAATCGCCTATGACACCAAGTCCTTTATCTCATGTTGTTACCAAAGCAGATGCAATACACAATACTTCATATACACAAAGATACATTTGTATGTTTCTGTCTCGCCAAACACCATTGAGCACATTTAATGTGAGTTGGCCCCAAGGAGAAATGAAGAAACACCCAGCAACTCTGTTCATCCCTCTAGTCACTAGTCGTAGTTCCGACACTAATGTTCTCTGTCTGAATGATGCCAGTTGACACGCTCTTCCAACAGGGTAGAGGAATCTAAGAGTAAAAACCGATGGAAGTGTAATGATTTAATCCTCCGAAATGCCTAAACGTGTCTTTCATGCTCTCAATGAAAAAGTCCCAAAGAGGACATCAAGTATAGAAACATGTCAGTTAGACCAACTTGTGGTGTGATACAACAGGCTGAAAGAACAAGTCAACATACTCTGCATGTGAATGAGGTGTGAAACAAGGCAAACGTGTAGTTTGAATGCCCGTCTGTAACTGTCCACTTTCCAGTCATTAAAATCCCCTCATCATCTTAGATCAATAAAATCAAGCCTTTTGTCCTTTCAAAGTAGGTCATCGGAAATAATAACAGTGTAACCTACAGAAAATGCCAGAGTGCCATTTGACTCCATCAACGTTTTACTGTGGGGGGGGGGGGATCATTCTCTCTTGCCACATACTGTTATGTACTGTGTTGGATTAGTATTCTTATGACTTCGCTCAAGCAGATGCATCCTCTTTCCTACTTCCATGGTACTTAATCAGATCACATAGACATAGATGTTTGTGCCAGTTCTTAGAAAACAGTCCAGGTCTAAACTTATTGGGTTTAGGTTCAAAGGATCCACATGCCCGAAGCCAAATGTCGAACTGGAAAGCACCAGTGACGATGCCATTCTTCTTTTTTCGTTAGGCAACAGAACGGCACAATGGTTAATGGACGTAGCGCGACCACAACAGCAACATCAGTCAACTCACAGTAGCCGCAGCGCGTTCCCCCCTCAAAGACGAAGCCATTTGGTACGGGTCCATATCTGCGTAGGTCCGGGAGGTTCCACTGGCCGATGATAACAGGGGGGATGTCCCTGGCCAGAACCAGTAGGTTGTTACACAAGTGAAGGATCGCAGGCCCACTCTCCAACTTGGTGCCTGGTAAGATGCCAACGCTAAACCTATGGACTGGACAGAGAAGAAGAGAAGTTGAAAACCACTTAAACAAAAGACAATAAAAACAAATGAGGTCATTGACTTTATAAAAACGCATCCCATCATAGACTATGCCTCCCTCGGCTTTAATGGTAGGCAATAACTATAGAGGGACAGAGAAAACTATTTCATTCCAAACATTATTGCTCCAGTATGGCTTTGATTTAATTGCACAATAAAAATAAGGGGAAACAGTGGAGCGCATTGAGAGTGAGATCAGTAAGCTGAATTAAGAACAGAGTAAAGCTCAGATCCGAAACCCAAACGTAATCAATCAGAGCCTGTCACTAACAACAATGTAATGGACTCAATATTTCCGTTAATGAGCAACATAAAAGGAAAGACAGGCCTGGCCAGAGTAGGAACATGTGCTGTGTGTCTGTTTATCTATTTGTTTTAAGTGGTGTGTGTGTGCATGCGCGCGCGTGTGCGTGCATGGGAATTGTAAGTGTTTGAGAAACAGGGATTGAGTATGTGTATAGGTTGGAGTTCCTCGATGCTAAACAGTAACTACATTAAAACACATGACTGATACCAGTGAGTAAACTCTGTTAGGTGAGAGATTGATGGCTTCGATGATGAAAAAATGTCGGCCAGTCCCGTCACATCAACGCTCAGTTTAAGAGATTCATGGGGTGACACAACTCACAACAAAAGCGCTGGCACACAGCAGACCTCAGCCACGGGCTGGCAGGTGACATTTCTACGTGCCTGGACACACTTCAGACCAGAGCACGACAATCAGTACACACACACACACACACAGTGGAACACATACACAGTGGAGTGGAACAAACACACATTGACATACACATTGTACACACACACACACACACACAAATTGGCATAAACTTTGGACACACAGACACACACAGCACAGGGCAGCTGTGATATGTTCGCCTGACCATTCCAATTATACTCCACACAATATATTAATTACCTCTGTGATTTGTGACCTCTTTTACACTCATTTGTTCCACAACACAAATCAGTTGGACTCTGTGGAGTAATTGAGATTCCTACAAAATCTGAATTGCATTAATAAACATTTAAAACAACCCCAGAACATCGAAAAGTCGAAGCAGATGTAAATGAATAGGTATTTCCAGGTGCTGACAGGGATATCATCAGACACAACCCGTTATAACCTTTGTTTCCACACTAAATCAGTTATGAAACTGACATCTAAAACACCTCACCATAACATTATTTGGTTTGATGCCCATGTTACATGAATCCATATTACACAACACATGGGTCACCCAGAAGAGCATGTAATTGGAGAACACTGTCAACAAGGACCTACACATCAGACTACCTGTTGCCTATGCTGTAGCAGATACCGATGTGCCAGGTCAAGTTATACCAAGCTGATTGGACGCAACGCCTCACAGAGTAATACATATTATCTACTACCTACCTGGTGGCATAACACTTTCTTAGCCCCAGGCTTTGTTTTGGCCCCATGTTGATTCAACCACAGAAACACAAAAGCCTAAGACTTTGGGCCAAAACCTTTTGGAAGTTAAAACTTCAAAGTGGGAAAGACCTATGGTTTTGCACACCTATTAATTTATTCTTAGGTTCTAAAAAAAAAATTACAAAATAAAAAAGAAGGCGAATCTAGTACAAAAACAAAACCCCAAATGAATCAACGCTCCCAAAAGGGATGTTTGGTTGTTAACAACTTCAGAAAAGAAAGTGTCCTACCTTCACCAAGACTGTAGCGGATACGGATATCCCAGGCCAGCAGAGCCTCCTTGCCGTCGAAGCCCAGCACAGCAACCTGGCCCAGGCAGAGGATAGCCAGCGTGTAGTTTACCCCCTCATAGGACAGACCTGTCTCCAGTCCACAGATATCCTCCAAGGTGATGCTGCCCTTCTCCCGGTGGCCCTGGGCTTTATCCGACTTGTCTTTGTAGACGAGAAGTACCAAACAGTCTAGGAAAATGGGGAGAAAAAAAGAGAACATAACAAAAACCTTACAATTGACAAAATACTGATGGTCTGTAACATACAGGTTCAGTTTTCTGGACACAGACGACAACTTAAAAGCATGTTCAGGAAACCTCCAATGAAATTGCTTTTTAGTCCAGGACTAGTCTTAATCTGTGTTCAGGAACCTAGCTCACAGTCCTAGTTGTTGGTGAATGTTGAGGCTAGGTATGATAGGAACTTAAATACAACCAGAAAAGTGTGTTACACATTGAGTTACCATAGTACTGAGAAACATTCCAAGGAATAGGGTGAAGTGAGAATCAATTTGAGCTTTTAAAAAACAGGTACTCCTTGAACAGTTAGGCAAAAAAGTTAAACGTGTATCGTATAGTGTCGTATCACATCGTCCTGTACTGTATTATATTGCACTGTACTAAATTGAAGTGTAGTGTTCTGTACTGACTGTTCGGATGTGAGAGGATGAGATGGGGAGGGGGAAAAAGAGAGAGTAAAGTAACATTAGAATATGTCAGTTCTTATACTCGACTTCAGTGGATCCCTGCTGTCTAGGGAAGAAATACGGCTGAAATAAATGGTCCATCAAAAGGACTCTGACTTCACTATAAAATCCTGGAATGCTACACTCAACACAATAACTCCATACGCAACTTTTGCACTTTCAGCCAGCCTGTTGACAGCATGGCTAAATCCAATAATAGGCCTATGCCATTTAAAACATGCTGATTGTTCTCTAGTCCAGTCTCATCATCACTCAAGGTGATAAAACGATAACAGGCCTACTGTAAGTACCAGTACCCTTTGACACGGCATGAAAGTCAGAGGGTAGCCTACAGATATCTTGAGTGCTTGGCATTTACTGTGGCTGTACAGGCACGGTGAAGATAGACAGTAGTCGGTGACGGAGGCCTCCTCGCACATCTCTTTGGCACTTTCGAAGTACAATCACAGTGTCAACTGACAAAACAATACCTTTTATTATCTCTGTCACATACACACTGGTGCCAAGCGCACGCACGCACACACACACACACACACACACACACACACACACACACACACACACACACACACAGCTCACACATGACTGTGGACAGCTGAGATAACAGGGACTTCAAAGGGACGAGGAATGGTTGCATCCAACCTCGGCCTAGTCCATTAAACACCTAGGGACGGTCAGACCCCAGATAGGCAAAGAGAAGGAGGCTATAGTGTAACACAATATGGCTGCTCCATCTATTTCCACTGCGGTTGCATAATCAAAGTGCGGAAGAGCATGAAAGCCCATGTCTTTTTGAGTTACCCCACTTTAAAGCATGAAATGTCAGTCAATGGTGCAAAGCAGTTGGCGCCCGCTGACCTGCAAGTCTTCAATGCGTGCAAATGATTTCCATTGGAGAATAGTAGGCTATTCATGTGGTATCCCACAATCACAATAAGATGCACTGAAGAAAAGTCAACACCTCACTAGAGTGCATTATCTGAACATATAATAAATAAACACAATAATTATAACATAGTAAGGGTAATCACTTCCAATCATAAGACTATAGTTTACATTCTTTATAATTACAGACATTTTACTATAGGCCTACATTTTCTACATTGTATTTACAGCTTAATTGACTGATATTCATGGTTATAAACCAGTTAAACTGGTATATGAAGAAGGCACAATGATTCCCGAAACGTTGGCGTTTTAACCAATCAATTACTTGGGAGTTTATACATATGGATGTGCGACTCTGTTTTTATACACCAGTTATTTACACGCTGCAGAAGCCTCTGTAAATGTAGCCTAGTAGCCTACCAGAACACATGAACTTTAATACAGGGGCCACCGGGATAGCCAAAGTTCTGAATGAGCAACCTGAAATTCAAACCTATCTGATATCAGCACAGTGGCCTATGCATGAGAAAATATTTCATTCCATGGCATGCAGTAATGGAACTTCGTTTCCAGTTGCTTTTCATTTGGGATGTTTAGTAAATGACAAACATAAATTATTTATCAATTTACTAGGGTAGTAATAGACCACGGCAGTAAACTTCCGAATGAAATGGTTTTAAATTACCACATACATTTAACAAAGACAAACGTTGTAAAGCTGTGCGCTGTTATTCCAACAACGTGTATGATATTACGCGCGTTGAAATGTCGAACAGAATGAGCGACGTACCTGCTACAGGCGATGGCTTGCGAAGTACGACCCACCTAGTCTTCCACTGAAAGAGATAAGCGTACAAAATTGACGCTAGCGTTAATATGCCGAATAACTTTGAAGCACATGCTAATTCAATTAATTATTTAGTTTTGTAAACACCTTTTTTCCATCTCTGAATTTGACATATCCTTCCACGACAACCGAATCCGTCATCTTCAGTCATGGTTCCAAACAGCTGCAGTGTCGCTGTCCCGTGCCCGAATGGGGGGTCACTTTCAAAATAGCTTTAGACTACTGGTGAGGGGCGCACACTCGTTTCGTGCACCCCCCTCTGGCACCAACACACAGAACCGCACACACCCAATTAAGACATTTTCCTGGATATTTTTTCAGCAGGTGATTTTTCAAGAGGTGATATTTAACCGAAATATAAGTATAATAAAATCTGCTTGCAATTGACTCTAAGATTAATTCCAATTTATAAAATATTAAATTGTTATTATCTGGGAGTGGTTCACTAAGACAGAAATAATGTACAGTTACAGGGACCCCTTCATCAAATTACGATTTTTCAAGACAGGTGGACATACACGTTTAACAACATTTAAAATGTTTATTCAGTCACAAAATAATATTTATTTCACAGTTGTGTAAATATCACTATTCTTCCACAGTATGTACACATAGTACATATAAAAAATACCAGCTGTAATGTCCATTTATTTAGGCTTGGGCTTGCGCTTGATAATTGTGTTGATCCAGTTCACGTAGTTAACGACTTTGGTGTAGACGCCAGGCTTCCCAGTCTTTCCACAGCCATCGCCCCAGCTGATAACTCCATACAGGAAGCTGACATCATCCTTCACACAAGCCAGGGGGCCTCCTGAGTCACCCTGGGGAAACACACATACGCAGAGCGGCACACACGCAGACACACACACACATACACGCACACAAACAACAAACAATGAGTCATCCCCTTGAAACTTTATATTACACACACCAATATAAACCAATTCCATTCCTACCTAAACGCAATATTTGTCATTACAACACATAAACAAGGTGGGAAGTTAACCATAACTTTATATTAAAAAGAAAGCAACTGAAGGCCATGCAATTCTTGCAGCAGCCTCCATGTGCATGTTCTGTGAACCAAAAGCGCAACTAGCATTTTGGGGGCTGTAAGCTAGATTTGGTTGGGGCCCCCTCACCCCCACCCCCACCCCCACCTTGAGGGCAAAACATTTTAGTGGCCTCCATTTTGACGGCGGAGAGAACAATTTCAGCATTAAAGTTAATGTCCTGCAATTCTACAAATGTTTCCATAGAGCATAGGGAAAAATGCTATTGTTCGCGGGTCCTATGAGCAGCACGTTGTCTGCGTATAGGCAGAGCTGCTTGTTCTGTAAACTTTGCCCAGTGGTTCCTCCATATTATACAGTATATTTTTTTATTTAACTAGACAAGTCAGTTATGAACACATTCTTATTTACGATGACGGACTACCCTGGCCAAACCTGGACGACGCTGGGCCAATTGTGCGCAGCCCTATGGGACTCCCAATCACGGCCGGATGTAATTCAGCCTGATTCACACAATACACATCGTTATCTCATGGCTGGCTGTACCATCTACAAGAAAACATTATCTAAATCATTCTATTCCAATTTGGGTCCAGAGAGCCCTAGATCTATGCACCATTACCTGGCAGGCATCCACACATCGGTTGGTCCCGGCACAGACCATGTTGGAGGTCACATGGTTGCCGTAGACTTCAGGCAGGTTACACCTCTCAAACGGGACAATCCTCACCCCGGCCTCCTGCAGGTTGGTGTATTTATTTGCCTCTTTGGAAAAATAAGACAAACAAATCAGTAATGAAAGGGATATAGTCATATACTATAAGCATTTGGTCATATGGAAACAGTGTCATCCATGAGACATTCATGTAAAGACATGAATAGGAAGGACGGGCCTATACGGGAGCGCACATGATTGGATATGATGCATATATGCCTATTTGAGATGTTACCGTGTAGTTTTCAAGGTGATATGAAACATTCAAGACCATAATGACATATCTGACCACCACACTAGAGTGAAAGACACAATGAAGCAGAAAGCAATGAAGCAAGGAAGTTTTTGACACAACACTTACTCTCATGCATGTGGCCCCAGCCAGTAATCTGACAGCAGTATTGGTCCGGGAAGGTCATGTCTTTATTGGGCAGGCAGATTGGCCGTATAAAGGGGCTCTTTTTTACACAGCGGCCATCTTGTTTTTTCAGTTTCACAAGAACTGTTGGAATAGAAACATTCTCATCATAACACAGGAAAATGTGACAAGGAGTCAATAGCAGGTGTTATTTTTCTGAACCTGTATTTAACCTTCAAGTAGGTAAAATCGAGAACCGCTGTTCATTTCCAATGATTACGCCCTTCATCAGGTGAAACATCCAAAATAAGTTACAGCACGCTGTATGATGTACTGTCATCGTTACTCAAATGTCGAATCATGAAATCACAGAACGATTGCTGCACTATTGAATAATGTCTGTTTTGCTTTCAGAAAAGAGAAGAAAAAGAGAGAAGTGTAAGTCCCCTCGAAATGGATGCAGATGCCCGGAGACTGTCACACTCAAATGTGTGTGTCAGTGTGTGTGTGTTCACATTGGAGCCAGCTGTTCCAAGATGCACAGCTGTGAGTGCAGACAGAGTGTGTGCTGCAGACAGGCAGACTGGCATGTGTGAGTGTTTTTGTTAGTCTATGTGTGGGCGAGTGTGGTAGTTTTTGGATGATGTGTGTGAGTCAGTGTACGAGCGTGTGCTATAATGTCAACTTTGAGTGAGTGTTTGAGCGTGTGTGTTTGCTAATAGTCAGTGTGAGTGAATAGGAACGTGAAATAATAGATTTACCAATGTCATGGAGAGTTGGATTGAAAACAGAGAAACGCTCTGGAAAGATGTACTTCTCCACTCCAAAGGTTTTGGTGTCAGGAGTCGTAACGTTGAACTTATGCTGACCCAGAATCACACGAATCTTTGACACAAGGGGACTGAGGACAGACACATCATTCTCTGTCATTAGTAGCACATTGTAGGATAATTATGTCACATGAATTAAACTGAATGCAATAACACTTATTTTGTATGATATTAACACCCTGGGGCTTTATGTATCAAGTATCTCAGAGTAAGAGTACTGATCTAGGGCCAGGTTCCCCCCCGTCCATGTCATTTCTGTCATTGTAATCTAAAAGGTGAAACTGATCCTAAGCACTCCTACAGAGATGCTTGATACATACAGTGCCTGAACTGAAAAGTTTAAACCTAAAGACCCAAGACCATAGTAACCATAAAAACCCTCCCCTATTGACCTACAAAGGGCCTTTGAAAAGCTTTCCTCAAACTGAATATTTGCGTCTAAATATAGTGGGTTCATAAAACGGGAAATGTTGAGGTCAAAGTCCAGAATGTCAATCATCTCTCTTACTGACCACTAGTGTCTGTGATGTGCTGTGCCAAAATGTGAGGTTAAAGGTTGAATGTGAAAGTAATGACACAAAATACCCTACTCTCCACTGCCTTTACGTACCTGTGCAACATGCTAACTCCTAAGATATTAATTATTCTTTATTTAACAAGGCCTATATGTGGGGCCTCCCGAATGACGCAGCGGTCTGAGGCACTGCATCGCATGACTCTCGACCTTCGCCTCGCCCGACTCGGTATGGGAGTGGCCAAGTTGCAGCGATGGGACAAGACTGTAACTACCAATTGGAAATCACGAAAAAGGTGTAAAAAGTACCCAGAAATATCATAAACCATTTATTATTATTTTTTCATTACAAGGCTTAAATATGTGCATGGTCCCTCAAGGAATATAAGGACTAACTCATAGATCCATACCACACAAACAGGTGACAAAATAAACGCAAATGCCAATGTAGTGTCCAACTGTCTACTCTATATGCTCTATTTCTACGGTCTAATAGGCTCAATGTTGCATAACACAAACAGGTGAAAAAAATTATAAACACATGTGGATGCTCCAAATAGTGCTGTACAGGTGTAGGATATTCATTTGAGTCAGTATGTGAATTATTATGTGGATTACAGTTAATGGACATTTTTGTAGGGATTGATACACTACATGACCAAAAGTATGTGGACACCTGCTCATTCCAAGATCATGGGCATTAATATGGAGTTTGTCCCACATTTGCTGCTTTAACAGCCTCCACTCTTCTGGGAAGGCTTTCCACTAGATGTTGGAACATTGCTGTGGGGACTTCCATTTAGTCACAAGAGCATTAGTGAGGTCTGGCACTGTTGTTGAGTGACTAGGCATGGCTCGCAGTCTGCGTTCCAATTCATCCCAAAGGTGATCGATGGGGTTGAGATCAAGGCTCTGTGCAGGCCAGTCAAGTTCTTCCACACCGATCCCGACAAACCATTTCTGTATGGACCTCGTTTTGTGCACAGGGGCCATTGTCATGCTGAAACAGGAAAGAGCCTTCCCCAAACTGTATCCACAAAGTTGAAGTCATAGTATTGTATAGAATGTAATTGTATGCTGTAGTGTTAAGATTTCCCTCCATTGGAACTAAGGGGCCTAGCCCGAACCATAAAAAACAGACCCACACTATTATTCCTCCTCCACTAAACTTTACAGTTGGCACTGTGCATTTGGGCAGGTAGCGTTCTCCTGGCATCCGCCAAACCCAGATTCATCCGTCGAACTGCCAGATGGTGAAGCATGATTCATCATTCCAGAGAATGCGTTTACACTGCTCCACAGTCTAATGGTGGCGAGCTTTACACGACATTGGTGATCACATTGGTGATCTTATTGCTATGTTGCTTCCAGAGGCAATTTAGAACTCGGTAGTGAGTGTTGCAGCTCTAACAGGGCAGAAATTTGACAAACTGACCAGTTGGAAAGGTGGCATCCTATGACGGCGCCACGTTGAAAGTCCCAGAGCTCTTCAGAAAGTCCATTCTACTGCCAATGTTTGTCTATGGAGATGGCATGGCTGTCTGCTCAATTTTATACACCTGTCAGCAAC